>NW_028270186.1:51936377-52088519 GCF_037043375.1 Chiloscyllium plagiosum | reverse complement strand
CCCAACTCAGACTTATAAATTCCATGTCAGTCGTAGTGCATAGAGAAGGAATGGCTTTTTGTGGCACATGAAATAAATGGCAATGTCTAAATGAGAGAAAATATGTTTTTTGACAATCCCTGAGAGTGTTCTTGAGGCAGTATTTGGGGTACTGTGGATAGACGTTCTCTCAAGTTTCACCAGACTAAACCCTGGGATAATGGCACCATGAGAAATGAGTGAAGCTCAGTGAGAGAATAAGAGGTGATTGCATTGAACCTTAAGGGGGATGGACAATCACTCATGATGTTCTAAGCAGACACTGATATGGTGAGAAGTTCCATGGCTTTTTTTTCCCACTCAGATCACATGATTCTCGATAGTTTTAGAGCCTCTGAGAACGTTCCACCCAACCACCCCACCCACTATTTAAACTGAGACAGAGAGAGAAAGAGAGGGGAGAGAGAGGAGAAAGAAAGGATAGAGAGAGAGAGAGAGACAGAGAGAGAGACAGAGAGAGAGAGAAAGAGCGGGGTGGGAGGGAGAGAGAGAGAGAGACAGAGGTTCAGGCTTTTGAATAAACTCTCCCAACATTAATAGAGTTCAATTGATGCGTCATCCTGCCATGAACGTCATGGTGTCCATAATCCCGACAGCAGCAACAATACCTTCATTATAAAAGTGTTAACACTTCCCAGCATTATAGAGAGAAGGAAAGTCTTTTTACGCCACAGGAAAGAAACGGAGATGTCTAAGAGGAAAAAGAGATTTTATGATCGTCGCTGAGAGTGTTGTTGAGGCAGCATTTGGGATATTGTGGACAGACATTCTCTTCTTTATAAAGAATGATCGCCTTGCCACAAAGAGGATGCAATGGAGTTTCACCAGACTAATTCCAGGGATTATGGTACCATGAGGAGACAGTGAAGATTAATCCCTGGCGTTGTGAGAGAATGAGAGGCGATTGCATTGAAACTTGAGGGGGAGGGACAGTCACTCACGATGTTCTAAATAGACACTGATACGGTGAAAGATTCCATGGCTTCTTTTTTACTCGGGTTGCATAATTGTCGATAGTTTGAGAGCCTCTGAGAATATTCCCCTCAATCCACACCCAATTCCCATGTCGCATGAGAGAGACAGAGGGCCAGTGTTTGAATAATCTCTCCCCACATTAATACAGTGAATTTGGTGTATGGTCCTGCATTGAAAGTCTCGTTATCCACAATCCCTACAGCAGCCACAATACCTTCATGCTAAAACAGTTAACTATTCCCACCAGATTCTGACCTCCATGGAGAACAAGGGTGTGTCTTCTCGGTGATGAAAAAATGCCTCCTTGAGAGTTGACACAAATCATTTAGCTTCCCTCCTCATTGCCAGCAAACTATGTTAAAGCAGCACACGTTCTACAAACAATGGAACCATGATTAACATCATGGAGTCTTCTATCAGTGCAGTCTCGGTTTCATTGGTTTGTCATGTTGAAATATCAGTGACCCCCTCTTGTTCCTGTATAACTGTCACGTGGGGATGAATAGCATCCTCCTGATCTCATAGAACAGGTTTAAGGGTCTGATTGGGCTCTGCCTGTTCCTGTTTAACAGCTCGATGCACTGAACAGACCACTCTTCTTCCTGTGTAGCAGGCAAGAGTATTGAATGTACTGTCACTCTTCCTGTTCCTGAATGCTAACTCATACCCGTGTGCAACCAGTTTGAGATGCTGAATGAGCTCCTCTTTTAACTGTTGAAATGTGCAGTGTCTGACCGTGCTGTTACATAAATTTTACCGACACGTTAACAGCACAAACCGGAATGCTCTCCGGGTCTTGCTGCACATGGACACAGAATGGTTCCGGAGCTGATGGGGGTCAATTTGTTCTGAACATTCTGTGATCTTCAGTCATCATGCCTACTTCAGATCTTATAATGGGGAAAGACATTGATGGACCAGCTGAAGATGTTTGTGCTGAGGAGGCTAACCTGAGGATGTCCTGCAGAGATGTCCCGGGACTGAAAGGATTGTTGGCAACTAACCCCAAACTTCTTTATTTGTATTCTGAAAGAGCCCGTCCACATTCAGCTCAAATAAGTAGGTTGTCCCGATGCCATCCTCAACCAAATACTGCCTTGGTATCAAAGCCATTCGCTCTTTCCTGAGCCTCTGTGTTCACCTCTTGTTCATATCAATACGTGACAGTGCATGTGTAGGGAATGCTTTCCTCTCACAGAAGGTAATCACTGTCAGGAATTATCTGGGCGGGAGAGCTAGGGGAGCTTTATCGCTGAAAGTATTTAAGGAGGAGTTAGATGGATTTTTGACTTGTCAGATAGCTAAGGGGTGAAGAATTGGGCTTAGAAAAGAGGAGTTACTGTCAACGGTAGTTCAGCCATGATGTTATGCAATGGCTTGATCATCCGAATTACCTGATCCTGTTCCTTTTGTCCTCATATTCAGTAATTGCAAAGTTAATGGCTGTAATTTTCCTGAATGTTCTTTTATTGAACGTTGCAATCAGACAGAGTAAAGTATTTTGTGAATCATCTTTGGTTGAGGTATGGGGACTGTATTCACGATGAATCTGGGTCGATGATATCATCAACAAATGAACCACAAGTTGCAGAGAGGAAACACTCGTAAAGAGACAAGAAGCGTCTGTCGAAACAAATAACATTTTCCAACCGACACCAAACCATGTGTGACAATCTTGAGGGACTGATGAGATCCTGTGTTACTGTTGACCAGGTATTTGTAGCAAGTGGCCTTCATCTGTTCCTTGCAGGAGCTGTGGGGGGTTTAATAGAACATAGCAACACAGGACTGAGCAGCAGGAGTGAGCCATTAGATATTTTATCACCGCTCCATGTGCTTTTGGTCTCAGCAGCACGTTTCTGTCTGTATACAATTTTACTACATACCGAAAACAAATTTGAATAAATGCAAACATCCAGGCACCACAATCCTCTGGGGAAGGGAATATCCACTTGAACAGCCTTCTGGGAATTTCTCATTTGTGTTCCAACAAATGTTGGAGAGTCACTATGTCCTTTTCCAGTCCCACGTCTCCACTGGTTACACCCATCGTGAAGGCAGCCAGTTTAGTGAGGTGGTCAATGATTTAGGTCTCAGACCCCGCCATTTTTTAGAAAAATGTGAGACACAGAAAGTTGCACCCATAACAAATGTTAAAATAATAGAGTGCACCAACATGTTATTCTGCCTTTTAAGTTATTCTGCTCACACAATCTACTGGTAGTGGGATTTCTTTCTGGAACAGTGGGATTTGGCTGAATTCCCTTCGTTTCAAGCAGTGGAGAGATTCCAATGAGTCCTCACCAGGAATCCTTCACAAGTGGTAAAGATGACGCAAGGATTTTATGATCTCACACTTTTCTATCTGGCGGAACAAAGTAAGAGAGAGGGATGAATCGGCTGCTCCTTCTCAGACAGGGAACATTTTTCTCCCTCTCTGTGTTGGAACGTACAATTTTGTCAACTGAACACCAAACTGGACCATGTGCGATCTCCTGGAACATTTACTGGAAAACCTGATTATGGATTATATGCAGATGCGTCATTGCTCTTGTTGTACACAATTCTTCCAATCGCAAAAAAAAATCCCCACTTTATAATTTGAAGACATGCTTACATGTGTCTGTGTAATTTATAATATTGGTAGGTGTCTTCATAGTATTTGTGTTAATATCAATGCATGTTTTTCTTGAAGTTTATTCTCTAGCTTTAGTCTCCCTGACAGGAGATAATATGCATCCAGCTGATACACTTCTCAGAAAGTCATGGATGGTTAAATACTATTTCTCAGATAAGATCAAAACGGATAATCCCCCATAACAGAAGGCCGGCATTCCAGGAATGAGTAAAGGGAAACCTCTGTGAAAATCTTCGAAAAGAATTATATCTTTTTATTTTAGTTTAGGGGATCAATCCTGCACACAGTACATCAAGTGTGGTCTCAGCAATGCCCTGTACGGATGCAGTTAAACATTCCTGCAATTAAACCTGATACCTTTTGCCAAAAACAGCATTATTCCACTTACCTTCCAAATCACTTGCTGCATCTGACTTCATGTGATTCATGTCGCAAGAATATGGAAACCTCCTGTATCACAGAGTTCGGAAATCTCTCTCCATTTAAATTATTTACCATTGTTTTATGCCAAAATATAATTTACCTTCATGCCAAAATTGACAACTTACGTTAAGTTATTTCTGCTGAAGGTCTGCTCACGAACCTTCCCTGCCTGTATCACTTTGCAGACTCACTACCTCCATTTGACGACACATTGAATGGCCATCTTGGTGTATGAGCTAATTGAGCTCCAAGCTATTCCCTCCCCTTCCTCCAGATCTTTGATAAAGATTATTGATCATTGATAACCCCACAGTGATCTCTGAGGCACTCCATCAGTTACAGCTTTGCAGCCTGAAAATAAACATTTGTCTCTCCTCTCTATTTCCTGTTAGCGACAGCGTCCCTGTTCCTGTGTAGCAGCTCAGGTGGGTTGAAAGGCCTCCTCCTCGAATCTGTAGTGTACTGAACGAGCTGAATTACTTCATTCTATATTCCTGTGTAATTCCTTAGAGGGGCAGAATGGTTTCCTCCTGTCTCATTGTAACGATCCTGTCTGACTTAATGGAGTGGTCACCAACCCTGTAACAGCCTCGAGGGGTGGATTGAGGGAACACATGGGGTAGGGGCAGAAGTTGGCCATTCGGCTGCACCATTCAGAATGCTCATGGCTGATCCGAGTGTGCCTGACCATCCATTTCCTGTCTGTTCCCAATAAACACTGACCCTTCTGTCCAGTAAAGATCAGTCGAGCTCTGCCTGGAATATCTTGTATAACCGAGTCTTCACTGCTCCCTGAGGATGAGGACACCACAGGTAGCACAACACTAAAGTGAAAGGGACGTCCTTATTTCATTCTGGGAGAACTGTTATTTTAAAACTGTGTTAACTGAACATCAAGTCACTACATCTTTTCAGACATAAGGACAGAATAATTAGGAATAAAAGAAAACCTGTCCCACATTCCCACTGACTCTTTCCAATCAAATATCTATCACACCTAGCCTCTGCTGCTGTCTCAGGAAGAGAATGCCTGATCGCATAATACCGCAGGAGCATGAGGGAAATGAGCAGATTGAGGCCATTCAGCCTATTGAGTCTGAAATTCTGTTCAATAATTTCTTATTAGTACCTCGGCCTCATTCTTCAACCTTCTCCCTGGAATCATGGATCCCCTTACAAATCAAAAACATATCGACTTGGGTCTTAATAACACTATTGTCTGTGCCTCTGTGTGTCTGTATGTGAGTAAGTGTTTGTGCGTGTATCTGTATGTGTGTGTGTGTCTGTGCCCCTGTTTGTGTTTGTGTGCGTACCTGCGTATGTGTGTGTCCGTGTGCTTGTTATCTGTGTGTTTGTGTGTCTACATCTGTCTGTCTGTGTTTCAGCCTGTATTGCTATCTGTATTTATGTCTATTTGTATGTGACTGTATATGTCTCTGTGTGTTTATATGTGTGTGTGTATGCCTATCTCCTTGTAAGTATTGTATGTGTTCGTCTGTGTATTTCTGTGTCTGCGTCTGCGTCTCTGTGCAGTGAGGTATCTGTGGTTTTTGTTTGGAAGTGAAAGGACTGTTTTGACTGTTGTGGGAGCTGCCAGTGGGTTTAAAGTGAGAATTGTCTTTCACTGAACATTGCTCCTTAACTGGTCAGTAGGACGTGGATGTTTCAGGTTCTCCACACGCGGCTTCCTCGTCCTCTCCAGCTCTTTAAGTGACGTCCCCATATGACGGGGGAAGGGGAGTGAGGGAACGGATATCGGGCACTCCACTACCCGGCTTGGAGTTTCTATCCTATTCCAGGCAGTTTCTCCTGGAATGGGAGAAAGGGATGGACGGAGAGTGTGAATGGATGACCCTGCTGTTTGTGCTGTTGTAGGTGGGGGGAGTTGTGAGGTGTCTGGAATGAGTCAGTCGACTGTTTTGAATCCATATAGTATTATTAGTTGCTGATTTCAATAGTGAGAGTGGTAATGCCTGAGCCTTGTTTGGAGACAGAGCGTGAACCTTGTTCGGGGTTAGGTGCTATAACAGATATACAGTGAGTGTGAGGGAGCAGAGAGTATACGGTACCTCTTATCCTGACAGAGCGGGGAGGATATGGATTGCAGGACATTTCTTCAGATCATCTCAGCGTCGAGGTGAGCCTCCCTGAATGTCTTGTCCAAATCTGTCACTAATAACAACACAGACCTGTCCCTCAGCTTCCACAGAATCAGTTTAAGTAGAGTTTACAGATAGCAAGGAGAAGCAAATATTGGTGTGTTATATATCGAAACCAAAACGGTAGCAGAAAATCGGAGCATCATATGCCCTGGAAATTAGATAGGCAAGTATTGTGGATACCGCAGTCTTATTGGATGGTTAACAGCGTTAACTAAGTGACTGCTGAAGCTGTGAAAAATAAGTTCCGTAAGTGTATATGAGGTGGGTTGAAGAGTATTTTGTGAAGCAAACTAGAGAGCAGGTTAGTTAGAATTTGATGTTGTGTGGTCAGAAGGACGACTTATTAACCTTGGTCTGAAGCAGCTTTTAAGGAATAATGGCATTTATAAGGTGCAGTTTACAAGGTGTCTGCATACAATATAGAATGCTTGAATATTCTAGTCAAACATTATGGAAGACCGGATGTTAGAGTGTCAAGATATCTTCAGTAAATTGGGAAAGTACAATATAACATTCAGTGGGAAACAGCAATGGTTGTTAGAGACATAGAGGCAGACAGCACGGAGACATGCCCGTCAGCCCAAACTGGTCCAATGCAACCAAAATGCCCATCCACGCTAACCCCATGTCCCTGCCATCGTCCCGTATCTTTCTAATCCTTTACTATTCATGTATTTGCCCAAATGCCTTTTAAATATTGTTAATGTATCCACCTCAACCACTTCTCATTCCATATGCGTAACAGCCCCTGTGTTAAAAAGTTGTTCCTCGGGTTCCCTTTTATTCTGTCCCCTCTGACCTTAAACTGATGCCCTCTAATCTGTGATTGTCCAACATTTGGAAAAAAGACTGGGTGCATTCAATCTATCCATGCCTTTCATAATCTTATAAACTTCAATATGATCCTCCCTCAGTTTCATGCACACAACAGTAAAAAGACCTAGCTTGTCCAACCTCTTTCTGTAACTCAGACCATTGAGACCTTGGCAACATCCTTGTAAATGTTTTCTGCACTCTTTCCAGTTTAATAACATCCTTTCTATAGCAAAGTGAACAAAACTGAACATAACGCTACCAATATGACCTCACCAGCATCCTGTATAACTGCATCATAACTCCCTAATTTCGATACTCAGTGATACAAACCGCTTAAGGCCAGTGTGCCAAAAGCTTTCTTCACTGTCTACCTCTGAATCAACTTTCAGAGAACCATGCACCTGAATTCCAAGGTCCCTCTGTTCCACTGCACTCCTTAGGACCCAACCATTCACCATGAAACTCCAAACTTGATTTGACTTTCTAAAATACAAGAACTTACATTAATCTATACTAAAATCCATTTGCCATTTCTCAGCCCACTTCTAAGGCTGATCAAGATACTGCTGTAATTTCTGAAATTTGTGATAACCTTCCTCACTTTCCTTGATGCCACCTGATTTAGTGCCATCTTCAAACTTACAAATCATGCCTGTGCATTCTCATGTAAATCATAGATAGATGTAATATGTAGTGGTAATAGCATCAATCCCTGAGGCATTCCACTATTCACAGGCCTCCATTATGACCAGCATGTTTCCAGTATTAATCTCTGCTTCCAACCATCAATGCAATTTTGTACCTAATTTGCCAGCTCCCCCTCAATTCCATGCGATCTCACCTTCCAGAGCAACGTACCACATGGAAACTTATTGAAGGCCTTACTGGAATCAATCTGGACTACGTATACCACCCGGACCTCCTCAACATTGCTGGTCACTTTATCAAAGAACTCCAACAAATTTGTGAGTCATGATCTCCCTTGCACAAACTCCCGTGCTGAAGTTGATAAAGGGCTTTTGCCCGAAACATCGATTTTCCTGCTCCTCGGATGCTGCCTGACCTGCTCTGCTTTTCCAGCACCATTCTAATCTTACTCCGAACCACACCCTGTCTTTCCAAATGCATGTATATCCAATCTCTCCAAATCTTCTAAAGTAACCTACCCACTAGATTTTTGGATTACTGGTCTTTAGTTCCCAGGTTTATCTTTGTAGCATTTCTTGAATAAGGGCTCAGCATTCGCTTTGCTCCAATCGTCCAGGACGGCACTCGATGGCCAGCGATGATAGAAAAGAGCCAAGCAGTGCTCCCGCAATTTGTTCTCTATCCTCTTATCCTCCTGCTGTGTTCCTGAATATAACTGGTCGGGACCAGGAGATTTTAGAAATACTGAAAAGTCTGAAACATGCATCTATTTATTTCAGGTACAAACACCAATGAGTGAGAAAGTGACTCAGTGATGGTTAACATAACAAATTAGAAAATATGTTCATCGTAGGAAGTGATTTCAGAAGAATTCCAGCTATTGTGGAAACCTGAAAATTCTCAGAAATTAACGATCCAGGAAAGGAAGGCCATGAAACTGATAAGGAAATCAAAAAGAGAACATACCTGCTAACACACAGGAACACAAAGACTGCATCAATCTGCGATCTATATTTCAAAGGAAACAAAATAAAAGCAAGGTCAAATGTGGAAATTTGTAGGAGAAAGTGCGGTCTGCAGATGCTGGCGATCAGAGCTGAAAATGTGTTGCTGGAACAGCGCAGCAGGTCAGGCAGCATCCAGGGATCAGGAGAATCGACGTTTCGGGCATAAGCCCTTCTTCAGGAATCCTGAAGAAGGGCTTATGCCCGAAACGTCGATTCTCCTGATCCCTGGATGCTGCCTGATCTGCTGCGCTGTTCCAGCAACACATTTTCAGCTGTGGAAATTTGTAATCGGGAGAGGAAATGGCCAAGAAAACAACCAGTTACATTGCATCTGTCTTCATGGAGGAAGATACAGAAAGTCACCCAGTAATACCAAGTGATCATATCGGACTCCTGGAGCTAAAGACATAAAGTCAATTCATATCAGTAACAGGGTAGTACTTGAACATGGAGCTGGATTGAGCATTGCTAAGTCTGACGAAACAGATGTTCTTCACATCAAAATGTCGGAAATAAACCACCAATAGTAGTATTAGTTGCATTGTCGATGACTTTGTTTTATTTTCCTGTACATTCTGCAGAGACTGGAAACTATTATGGATAAACTATAGATGAATGGAAGGGATCCAAACAGCTACAAAGGGAAAAAGACGTAGTGTGGAGAACTGCAGACCAGTTAACTTGACATTTGTAGGGAAACTGTTGGAATCTATTACACAGGATGACCTTTTTGCTATTTAGAATTAACAGCAATAATGGAGAGAATCAGCATGCATTTCTGAAAGAGACATCATACTTGATAAACTCTGGAATTGTTTGAAGATGTTTCTTAAAGCATAGATAACGGGGAAACAGTAGAAGTGGCATGTATTGTATTTTCGGAAGGGTTTCTATAAGATTTCAGTGAGTTCGTAAATGCAATGAATGTGAATGGTATTTGGAGGAACATATGTAAGTGGAAAGTTAAAGTTTGGTTCGCCTTCATTTAGGGGAGTCAGAACATTGATGTGAAGACTTGTTGAAGCAGTTTCACTGCGTGTTGATGGGACTGTACCTGGAGTATTCTGTACAGTTTTGGTGACCGAATCTCAGAAAGAATATAATGACCTGAGAGGAAGTGCATTCTCCAGATTAATCCCTCAGATGTTGAAATTGCCTGATGAGGAAACTCGGCCTGTGTTCTCGAGAGTTTCAAAGAATGAGAGGTGGGTCACAGTGAAATTTAGAAAATTCACAAAACATCTGACAAGTTGGAAATTAACAGGACGCTTCCCTCGCTGTCTATTCCACAGTCAAGGCATTATAATGGCAGGATCTGGGACAGGCCAGTTAAGGCTACAATAAGGAGGAAATTCATCACTTGCAGGGGACTGACTAATACAGGGGCATGGAAACCTACTGGCAGGCAAGGTTAATGAGAATCTCCAGATATTCCCCAAGGGTGTCCAGCAGGACAGAATAACCAGGTAACAGGTAGGACTCATCAGTGACTTGCCAAGGTGCAACCAAATCAACTTTAGTGGTAGGAGACAGAGGGTGGTGGGAGAAGGCTGTTTGTGGGATTGGAGGCTAGTGTCCAATGGTGTACCACAGAGATCAGTGCTGTGTCTCTTAATATTTGGGATTCGGAAGTGTTGGTGTTGGACTGGGGTGGACAAAGCTAAAAATTGCATAAACCAGGTTATAGGCCAAAAGGTTTATTCGGTGGCACTAGCTTTCGAAGTGCTTCATCAAAGCTCACAATCACCTGATGAAGAAGCAGCGCTTCGAAATCTCGTGCCTCCAAATAAACCTGTTGACTATAAGCTGATGTTTCCTGATTTTAATTCTTATCATAAAGGATGCAGCTGTGAATATGGACGAGGCGTGGGGAGTGTCATAGGTAAGTTTGTGTTTGATACAAAGATTGGCCAGGTAGATGGCAGTGAGGAGGAAGGCCTTATGTTACAGGAAGATACAGATGGAATAGTCAGATGGGCAGAGCAATGGCAGATGGAATGTAACCCTGATAAAGATGAGGTCATGCACTTTGGAAGAAGGAATCAGGCAGGGGAGGACTCAATGAATGGCAGCACACTAGGAAGCTGAGAGAGTGCTTCTCCACACATCCCTGAATGTGGCTGGACAGGGTAACACACAATTTTTTGAAAGCGTACGGAAGCGTAAACATAGCCTTCACACATCGAAGCATAGATTATAAGAACTATGCGGAACTTTCGTTAGCCAAGATGGAATACTGTGTGTAATTCTGGGAGCTACATTACAGGAAGGATGTGATTGTACTAGAGGGGGTGCAGAGGAGATGTTCCCTGGGATGTTGCCTGGGATGGAGCATATCAGCTATGGAGAGAGCCTGGATAAGCTCGGGTTGTTTACTTTGGAGCAGAGAAGGCTAAGGGGGAACGTGAATCAGGAGGATAAGATTACGAGGGATATGGATGGGGTGGATAGACAGCCGCTGGTCCTTTTAATCAAAGGGACACACCTTTAAAGTGAAGGGTTTGAGGCTTAGTGAGAATTTGAGGAATGTTTTTCAACCAAAGTGTGTTGGGGTCTGGGATGCACTTTGTGAGAGGGGAATTGTCATGGTAACCTCAAAACCATTAGAAAATACATGGTTGTGCACTTGAAATGCCATAAGATTCGCAGCGACAGGTTTTGTGTTGGAAAGTGGGGCTAATGTAGACCGCGCTGTATTTCTGATAGTACAGAGTCTGTGCTTGTGTGATTATATGGCTGTGGAAGGTCAATCATTCAGTAGCTTATGATAGGAATTGATGGGTTTCTGAAGAATATCTTATCACAGTGTATATGAGTGAACTTGTGATATCTTCTGAAAATAAGTTAATGGCAAAATTAAGAGAAAAAGGTGCAGCTTTCTTACAGTCTAATACAAAATAATTGAGGACAGGGAAATAGCAGATCAATGGAGCAAATATTTCGGTTATGCCTTCGCAGAAGAAGAAAAAAAACACAAAAATAAAATGTCTTCGCAATACTAGGGAACTTTAGTCTGGGGAGAAAAAGGGAATAGATTGACATTAGTAACTAAAACGTTTTAGAAAAAATATTGGACTGAAATTAATGGGCATAGACAAAGTCAACTGAGGTTTATAAAATAGGAATCATGTTTGAGAAAATGGCTTTTAGTAAAATTATGGAGAAGGTATCAACCCAATACGATTGGATTTTCAGAAAGATTTTTGATAAAGCCCCAAGCCTATTGTGCAAATTCGAATCCTATGGGACTGGGGCTAATATATGGTCATGGTTTTAGAATGGGAGAGCTGGCAGGAAATAGTGAGTATGAACAAAACCATGTTTTTTTGAATGGAAGGCTAGAAGGATATAACAAGGATCGGGTTTTGGGATCCAGTTAATCCCAATACACATCATATCTTTGGTTGTGGAGCTCAATTGCAATATTCCCAAGTCTGCTGACAGCTCTAAACGATGTCAGCTTGTGAGTGGATTAGGAGGATGTCAAAAAGGCTCCAAGTTGATTGAGACAAGTGGAGTGACTGGGCAAATATCTGGCAGAAAAAGAGCAATGGCAGAGATGAGAGGTTGTATACATTGATGGGATCAATTGAATGGCAGCCTGCCATTTGAAAAGGGATTGGTTGAAAAATGTTGATACATAAATGAACTTAAGCTGCATTTTTGTTTATTTCTGCGCAGCCTTCCGAGTCCATGTAGGGCAGTGACTTCTGAACACGGAAGCCAATACTGGGAATGGCATTGGCACGCTGTATACAGTGTACATAGACACAGCAAGTAGGGAGCTGTAACATTGAAAAGAATCTGGATCTTCCTGTACACCAGTCACTGAAAGCAATACTGAAGGAGCAGAAAGCAGGTAGGAAGATAAATGGTTTATTATCCTTCATTTCAAGGGGATTTAGAATACAGGAGTAAGGGTCATTTACTGCAACTGTACAGGGCCTTTTTGGGGCTCCATCTCGATCATTGTGTAGTATTGTGTGCAATTTTGGTGTCCTTACCTAATAAAGGGCAAACCTGACATCGAGGGAGTGCAGTGAAGGATGACCAGACTGATCTCTGGGATGACAGTTAGTTGTGGGAGCAGAGTTTGGGGTGACTGGACCTGTATTCCATGGGCTTTAGGAAAATGAGTGGAGATCTCAGTGAGATATATAAAACTCTGCCAGGGTGTGACAGATTGGAAGCAGGGATGATAGTTCACTTTATAGAAAGCGGTTCACGAATCGCATTGCAGTCAAATGGCACTTAATAAACAAGCACTATCAGAGAACTCCCTATATATTGATGGGCCGAAGGCACTATAGTTCATAATGTTTAAACATATTTTGGGATATGAACATTGTGTGGGGAAAACTGCATTGAGGAGATGTTCGGCCATGAAATAGCATGGGGAAAGCTCAATGTTATGAATGACCTCCTCCTCTCCCGATGTTTCTGTGCAGTCTGTGGGAAAGCTCTGCAAATGTTGTCACAAGCTCTCAGATGTTAGGAAGGATGTCTATGCAGGGTCAACAGGACTGTGTTTCCCATTCCCTTTTCTGATAACGATGTTGATGCCGGGTGTTCTGTCAGGTTTTATCCTTTAAGACCTCAGAGTAGTTTGATATAATTGAGTGTCTCACGTGGCCGATTCAGAGACCATGTCTGTGCGTCTGGAGTCACTTTTCGGCCAGACAAGGAAAGCACGAGAGATTCACTTCCTGAAAGAATATTGGTGAAGGAGATTGATGTTTACAATCAACATTGGACACAAGATCACTATTACTGACAACAGGTTTTAGGTCTCGATATTTTATTAATTATATTTAACTTCCACCAGCTGCCAGAGCATTATCCTGGTCTGGATTCGTAATCCAATGATATGTTCACTACAGCACCATCTCCACATGGGGAACTATCGGAAACCACACTGACCTGATTATTTCGGTGCTACTTGACAGCTCCATCAAAAAGTATTCCCACCAATTTGACTGTCGTGATGGGACTGAGGGTGTGGTAATTGGTCAGATTGTAATTATTCTCCTATTCAGGGACTGGACATAGTTGAGTAATTTTCCACATTGCCAGGGAGATGTCAGAGTTGGAGCTGGAATGAAACAGCTTCCCCAGGGACACGGCTTGTTGTGCAGCACAAGTCTTCAGTCCTATTGCAGGAATGGGGTCAGGGCCCATTGCCTTTGTTGTATCTACTGTGTTCAGCTGTTTCTTCATGCCCGTACAGCAAATCGAATTGCTTGAAGACTGGCATCTGCGATTCTGTGCGAATCATGATGAGTGTGAGGTGGATCATCCACTCAACACGTCTGGCTGAGGATAGTGCAGACACCACATCCTTGGCATTTTTCACTGACGTATAGAACTGTTCCGATATTTAGGATGAGGATATTTGTGGAGTCCTCTCCTCCAGTAAATTGTTTAATAGTCCATCGATATTATTGTTTGGATTTGGCAGGACGGACAGACCTTAGATCGGATCTGTTAGTCTTGGGATCATTTCCCCTCTCCATCAGAAATTAGTTCTGCTGGTCGGAATTTAACCAGTTAAGTGTGGTAGCTTTAATGGGTTGTCAACAGGTTTAGGTCCACGTGATTCCGACCCTGGCATGTTCACCCACACTCATCACTGAACCATGGATCAACTTAATGGTAATGGTAGACTGATGAATTATCGTCAGGAAACTGTTACAGATTGTCGTCGAATACAGTTCTGCTTCTGCTGTTGCTGCAGCATCAAATGATAACACAGTTTGAGATGCAATATCTACAATTCAATTCTACTGATTGTCCCCCAATTCACACCGAGACCCATTCACCCATCAGTCCTGTATTCTCTACCTAACCTGGTTTCTGATGCGGTAACACTTGCATTTTCATATTCTCAATCTGCTGAGGACCTCTCCCTGGTGTCACGCCTCTAATTTGTTACTTTAACTCAATCCATTTAAAGTAATGATCGAAATCGTTTCTCTTCCACAATGTCAACTTCTGTATTTGAAGTGAATGTGTTTCCCTCTGTTTTTCTCCCTGACCATGTTTAAGAGCTCTGCAGTGTCAGTGATGCCAGACTTGTGTAGTTTCAGAGTCAAGGAACTTGACCACCATGCGTTATTTTTCAGTTCCCAGTGTACGGCACTCCATGTTGGACAGGATGTTTGAGCATCTTTGACATACTTCTTTGGAAATTGTCCAAAGACAGAAATTGCTGAAGAAATTGCAGCATCTTCTGGAATGAATGCAGTGTTTATCTTTCAGGTACAGTGACCCTCAACAAAGCTCCCAGTTTGTCAAGCAATTTTAGTATTTTTATTACCAGTATCCATAGTCATTTGTTTTGTGAAAATTTGTTCCGTGCCTATTCATTTCAGCAGGTCTATCAGTATCTGCAGAGACAGAGAAACAGCGTTAGCATTTCAAGCCCAGTGTGACACTTCTTCACAACTGAAAAGGATTGGAACCTTGGCTTTGTAATAGCTTTCCAGAGGTGGGAGATAGGTGACAGGGAAAAAAGGGCGTGGCAAAGATAAACCGGCTTTTAGCAGTGGTGAATGAGAAGATGATATAAAATGGGTTTAAATTAAGGTGTGAATGGAGAAAGGGGTACTCTCTATTGAGTGCAAGATAAACAAGACACAATCACCCAAGGTCATAGGGAGGCCAGGAGGGAGAATGTTGAGTATGTGGCATTATAAAGATCTGGCCATAAATACGTTTTCACTGTCGAGATCATCGCGCCCTTTAGACAAAGGATATCAGGTGCTTGACTTCTTATTGGCACTAGGAAGCGTTTCATGCTGTCTTAGTATAGTAATTGGTTGAAAAACAAATCACAGTATGAAGTTTGGACTGAGTATTGTTTACCTGTCATGTTTACTATAGTTTCAAATTTGCAGTGTTTATCTTTAAATGCTTGTTCTTGAAGTTAGTATTGGTTGCAGTGTAGAAGGTTGAGGGATGACATTATGGAAGTTTCTAAAATCATGAGAGGTATGGATAGGGTGAAAGCCAAGTTCTTTTCCACAGGATGGGGGAGTTCAGCCGAAGAAGGCATAGGTTTAAGATGAAAGAGGGAAAATTTACAAGGGACGCAGGGGCAATGTTTTTACACAGAGGGTGGTGTGAGTATGGAATGAGCTGCCAGAGGGAGAGTGATAGATGCCAGTACAGCTAACACATTTAAAACTCATTTAGACAAACATATGGATGGGAAACATTTCGAGGCATATTGGTCAAATGAAAGCAGATGGGACTAGCTTAATTTGGAAAACCTGGCTCACATTGACATTTAGAAAAGCTTCGCGCAGGTTCAGAGTGGTTTTGTGAAAGGGAAGTTATATTTTGCCCGTAAAATCATGCAAAGTATTTCTGGAGATGCCTGAGAATGTAACAAGCGGACTTGATAATGGGGATCTGTTAGACACCAGGCTTTCCAGAGTTTTTCCACAAGGTATTACAAAATAAAAGTTCTCACACAAGACAGATGCCCGTAGGATGATGGAGAATGTATTAACATGGGATGATGATTGCTTAACATATAGAAATCGGAGAGTCAGGATTAATGGATCTTCATGATAAAGGTATATCTGCTGGAGGACCACAGCTATCAGACCGATGGCATCAGTTATTTACACTGTATACTGATAGCCTGAAGGAGGGAGCTGAGTGCAATATACATCCGAGGTTGAGGATGACACTGAGAATCAAAAGGCAGGCTGTTATTTAATGGAGAGGACTTCCAGAAAAAGAATAGTACAAAGGGATTGGAGTGTTCCTGTGTATGAAACATAAAGTTAGCGTGTTGTTGCAGCAAGTAACTAGGTTGGTTCATTAGCCGGCTTCGACCGATGAAAGGGTTGTGTTATTGAGAATCTGTAAAGTGGAGAGGGGATTAGTCATTGGGGTTTAAATGAATGAGGAGTGATACTGCTGAAAAATACAAGACACGGAAGGGACTGGAGAAGGTAGATGTTGAGAAGTTGTTACCATTCCTGAGTAGAGTCTCGAACTCGATGACATAGATACCGAATATGGAACATCGATTTCTATCTGAGATGCAAAGTGATGTTTTCTCTCAGAAGGTAGTGAATGTCTGGAATTCCCTAACCCAGAGAGGTTTGGAGGGATACAAGGAGTTGGCAAGAAAGTGGAGTTAGACCTGGAGTAGATCAGCCATGTTCGTAATTAATTACATGGCAATCTTGAGGGGCCGAATAGCCTACTCTTGGTCCTATTTATTAATTTCACATGTTATGCTTTTGCAAAGTAACTGGTTATTTTCCCGGAAGCTGTGTTGTGTAATGCTACATTCGGGTGAGCAGAGGATTTGTTTAGGTTAGCGCTGGGTGGGGTATAGGGGCTGTATTTACAGCAAATCTGGGTCTGTAACATGACCCACATCTGGATCAGACGTTGCGGAGAGGGGAAGCCTGGAAACAGGGATTGGGGGTGAGTGTCACTTCCTGACCCAGCCTGGATTTTCCAAGTACATTTCAAAAACTGCACCTAACCATCGGAGTGGCTCGATCTGCCCCTATGTAGCAGGTCTGAAGGGCTGAATGGAACATCAAAACATAGGGCTGAGGGACAGAGTGGGCCATTTGGCCCTTTGACACGACTCAACCAGTAAATAAGGTCATGGCTCATCTCATTGTGGTTCCAGCTGCACTTTTCTCTCCTTGCACCATTATCCCTGATTCACCAGTCTATGGAAAATCAGACGAAGCCAGCCTCGATATAATATAAAGATTCAGCCATCCCATACTTCTGTGAAAGAGAATTCCCACTTGAATGAATTCCCACTTTGTGATTTTTTTCTCACTCCAGTTGTGACTGAGGATGGGGGGTGTCACTCTTTCATTTTCTAGTCCCACTCATCCACTGCTCACAACAAATTTTAAATGTAATCAGGTTGGTGATATGGCCGATGTTAATGGTCTCAGACTGGGTCAGGTTCAATGCTAAGAACAAGTAAGGCAGATTTCTTTAGTCAGCCACAAGTTACTTACAGAACTAACGGAGGAGTATGGTGGATCTGTGTGTAGCACTGCTTCCTCACATCACCAAGGAGCTGGGTTCAATTCCAACCTCGGGCGACCCTCTATGTGGAGTTTGAACATTCTCCCCGTGACTGTGTGGGTTTCCTCTCAGTGCTCCAGTTTCCTGCCACAGTCCAAAGATGTGCAGTTTAAAGTGGTTGCCCATAGTGCCCAGGGATGTGTAGGTTAGGTGGGTTAGTTATGGGAAATGCAGGGTTACATGGATAAGATTGGGTGGCACATCCAAGTGGGATGCTGTTTGGTGAATCAGTGCAGACTTCATGTCCTGCCTCCACACTGTAGAGGTTCTATGACAATGACAATAAATTTGGACAATACAAATACTCAGTGGATACATACCTAATCCACTCTTATCAAGGTCTCATATGTTTCATTCTCATTCCAAGAGTAACCTGTTAAGGCCATCATAATATAAACCCTTCACCCCAGGAATACGTGAAATGAAATATCTCTGGACTGCTTCCAGTGTAATTATATCCTTTCTCACATAAGGAGACACAAAAAAACTAATCTCACACTCAGATCATAATGTTTATAATTGTTTTCTCAAAGTGGTGTGAGTCTTTGGAACACTCTTCCCCACAGACGATTGGAGGCGGAAATATTGAATATTTTTAAGGCACAGATGGAAGGTTCATAAATAACAACAGAGTCAAGGATTATCGAGGAATGGGCAGCAATGTGCAGTGTGGGGGGAAATGTAGACAGTGGTATCAAATAACACGGCTTCAGAACCTCCAGGAATATAATGCAAAATGAAATAATAATATCGATAAAATGTTAAGGGGGAATACAAGATGGCAGCGATCCATGCTGGGCTCTGCATCAACACACTGGCAAAGTGGTTCTCTAACCCACCCCATCCAAGCCATTTACTTAAAATTCAACACTAAAAGAGCGATAGAATCTTTATTAATCCCGTTTTATCAAGTGGAAATGACAAAACGTGGGAAAGGATCGAGTAAGTCCCAACACACGGTGCACCCATCAGAAGCATCGAGCCTGCCTGAGGCTGTAGCTGCAACCCACTCTGCTCGTTCCATAGACCCAGTGCCTCACCAGGCCTTGGTCACTGAGTTCACCAAGTTATGTGAAATGATTGGAGCCATGATTGAAGAAGGGTTCAGCAGTGGCTAAAGCCGCTCTCAGCCGTGCTCCAAAAACATGAGCAGCAACTTGACAGCCTTGGAAACAGAACAGACGATGCCAAGCGCCGAAATGCAGCGACAGAGACCGTGATCGATTTCTCTCGGGAGAGGATCGTCGGCCTTGAAAATTAGGTCTGCCCCTTAACTGAACAAGATGACGACCTCGAGAACAGGGGTATGATGAAGAATATTCACATCGTCGGTTTGCTGGAGCGGACAGAAGATGGTCAGCCGGTGAGTTTTTTCAAGAACAGGCTGCAGCGATCCCTTCACTTCAAAACTGAGGAGGGACGGGTGAAGAGTGAGACAGTTCATCGGGTTACGGTGCGGAAGTGAGACTCAGACCAACGCCTTCATCCTGCCCTTGCGCGATTACATAGTTATGGGGCCAAACAAAGACTGATGGAATCTTCCAGAACCGATGGGTTTAATTCACGAGGGCTCCAGGATTATTTTCTTTCAGGACTTTTCAACGGCGGTGATTCAGGAAAGAAAATCTTTTGATGATATCAAGAGAAGAATAAGGGAACTCTGGATTCAGTATTCCTTACGGTACCCAGCGGTGCTCCAAATTGCTTTCAATGGATCCATATGCTCGTCTGACTCTCCAGAGAAAGCGAAAACTTTGTGGACATTTTAAAGTAAGCTGGATATTTAGATAGTCATTTTAGATAGAATTTTTGTTGGATTTTTCTGCTATTAGCCAGTGTTAAATTATAGCCGGGAGTGGGTAGAGTACTCATTTTGACGTCTTCATTAGTATTACTACTCTTTTTCTCTTTCTTTGCTTGTGTCTGGGGTGCAGCTCAAGCTGGAGGGAGTTACAAAGGTAGTTGTGATGACTAAGTGCCGATCGAAGGGCAGTTCAAGCCCGATGTTCGTTGTTAATTGCCTTGGATTCCATATTGGTAGCGGGCAGAAGATAAAGTTTTGAGATATGTAAGCGTCCCTAGTGGGCGGTGGGGGTAAATTCCCCAATCGAGTGTCATTGGCATTTTGGATTTTATTTCGTTCTTTGAATTTTTATGTGTTTAGCTTTGGAAAGTTTTGAGAGCTTGTTAGTTGTAGTAGTTTTAGTTTGGGCAGGTTTTAGGCCCAATGAGTATTTTCTTAATTAATGATCAGCGATGTGTAATTCGATGTGAAACTCTCGAGTTGAAATGTTGCTACAGTGTGTTCTGGATAATGATGTGCTTAAATGTTGTACCTGGAACATTAAGGGGAGCCATCTGCCAGTCAAGAGGAAAAATGAAGTTTCTAGTCTTAAAACAGAGAGAGTGGATGTCGTCCTATTGCAGGAGATGCACCTTGATGACAAGGAACATTTGACCTTATAGCAGGGTGGATTTGATCGGGTTTATTTCTCGTCTTTTAATACTAGGAGTACGGGAGAAGCCATACTAGTGAAGAAGAATCTTCCATTTAAATTACTAGATTGTATTAGACACTCACGGAAGGATGATCATTCCCAAAGTCTTGAACTATGGGAAATAATACAGTCTTTTGAATGTTTATTGCCCCCTGGTGCACTGTCTTAAAATCCTGAAAGATGCATTTTCCAAAGTTAGTTATCTTGCATCATGGCACATTATTGTAGAAGGAGATTTCGACTGTCTTATGGCCCCACGGTGGACAGAATGTCCAAAGGTACCACAATACCCTCATTATAATGTAAGCAATTAGTGGGTTAGAGCTGGTGGATACCTGGAGGCAGATCTACCTCACAAGTAGGGATTTTATTTTCTTCTTTAACCCACACAAATGTCACAATAGGGTTGATCTCTTCCCCATCCCTGCAACAATCTTAGACACGGTGGCATACTGCACAATTGGGAATATTACCCCAACATACCTGCCCCAGAATTAAGATAGAAGTCACATAAGATTATGTTGTATGCAGATGAGGGTCTCATGTTTTTGTCAAATCCCACAGTTTCGGCAGCTCACGTGATGCAATGCATTAATTCGCTTATCGCCTTTTCGGGCTTTAAGATTAATTTTACAAAGTTTGTGGCCATACCTATGGGAGGTCTCAGGGAAATAACCAAATAATCATTAATGAAGTTAAAGTATGAATGGCAATGTGTCAGATCGAGGGCAATACAGCCAAAACCTTGTTTCTTACCCCTATAATTGGTATACCAAGTTGCCAACTGGGGATCATGGATTCCATGTTTAAACTGTGGGAAGCCAGGGGTGTACCTTGCTTCAGTGATTTAGAATTAATAGAATCCCTACAGTGTGGAAACAGGTCCTTGGGCCCAACAAGTCGACTTCGACCCACCTAGACCCATTCCCCGACCATCCTATATTTACCCTAACTAATGCCCCAACCTACACATCCCTGAACACTATGGGTAATTTATCAATAGCCAATTCATCTAACCTGTACATCTTTGGATCCTGGTGCTGTGAGGCCGCAATGCTATCGACTGAGCCACAATGTTTTATTTCAGGGAGAAAGAATTACATCATTCGATCAAATAACTCGTAAGTATGGACTACCTATTAGAGTCCTCTTCTGTTTGTTTTTGTTTTCAGATCAGAGATTTGATTTAAAAAAAAACACACACTTTTACCAGACTCTTACAAATCGGATAGGGAGAAGCGGGTGCTTCGTGCTCAGAATGCACTCTCTGTCAGTACCCTTCATCATTAGTTGGAGAGTGTCCCCTCAGACGAGACTGTGCAGCTTTGTGATGTCTTCAAGAGAGAGTTGGGGTTCAGAACACTTCGGAGACATGGGAGGATATTGGTGAAAAGGCTCGAAGGATTTTGATCTGTAATAGGACCCATTCCATGCAGTTGAAAATTCTTCGTAGGGTCTGTCTGACCCCAAATTGTCTCTCGAAATGCAAAGTGGGATTATCTTCAGCATGTCGTAAATGCAGAATGACTACAGGCACTCTTACTCATTGCTTTTGGTCCTGCTGCAGGCTTCAAATATATTGGAGCACTGTGTTAGCTGTGATAGAATGGGTCTTGGGGGCTGAATTGGAGATGGACCCGGTTTTTCTTTTCCTGGGCCTGCCCCGGATACTTTACAGAGATGCACATGCGGAAAAATTATATCCTTACTTTCTGTGCTAGGAAAAATGTTATGTTGTGTTGGATATCTGAAAACCCCGGGTCTGTTGGGTCGTCGTAAGTTCTTCATGGAGAATATCCCTTTGGACTTTCTCACCAGTATGGTGCATCAAAAAACAGAGACTTATATAAGACATGGCAGCCCTTTTTGGATTACCACGATACAGGTTTATCTGTCACATTAATAAGGGCTTGTGAATAGTCATGACGATATGGCCTAATGAATCTAATATCCAGCGAGAAAGAGTTATGAACATCAAATTGTGTATCAGTTAATGCTCTTGAAGAACGAGAGCTATCGCTTTGTTATGCTGAGCTGTACTATTTATTCATTATTTATTGTTTATTTTTGTTTTTTTCTCTGTCTATTTAGTGTTTTTAAATGTACATGTTTTGTATGTACATGCTCACGAGTGTAATTTTGATCAGTTATTTGAGTTGTGTTGTTATTGGGTTAATATAATATTAAAAATCTCTTTTTCAATAAAATTACTATTTTTTTTAATTAAAATGCTAACATTGATAGAATAGAGTCCCAAAGAACTCTCATTAGAGAGACCTCATGCTGGTTTACCGTGAGGGTCACCACATTTTGGGTGATGGGGTGATGTTGAGAGAGCATTCCCTTCATGGTAACTTCAGTCAGTGTGAGGAACTGAACCTGCGCAGTTGGCCTCCCTCTACATCACAAACCTTCCGTCCAGCCAACTGAGGGACAGCAGAGCAACTGTTACAGACAGAAACAGTCACAGGCAAAGGGCAAGAGAAACTTTCACAACAATGAAAAGGGTACAATTTAGATAACGGTCAAGATAACGGCTGAGGGTAAAAACGTTCTCTGCTCGAAATTGTATTTTATAACAAGACGCGCTTAGAAGCTGTATTTGATTTAATATTATTAAGGTTAGTCAAGTGAAATAACCAGAATTACTAAGTGTGATTGGACATCTATAACGAAAAAAGTGTAGATTTTTGTTTGGTCTGTGTAAAGCATGCTGACCGTTGCATGAAAGTATATAGCTGATGGAATATATTGTTAGGAGAGTGCATTCCATGGGAAATGCCCTCAAACAGACACCTAAAGAAAACTGGGGTAAAAGTGCTTGAGTGTCATCTGGTCAGTGACAGGAACCCAGGGAGTTGAATGACTGAAAGTTCTTGTAAGATGGAGCTGAGAAAACCATCAGTCAGCCGGACCTGATGAAATGCTAGAGCAAGTTTGAAGGGCTGAATGACCTCAGCGTGGTTTGAATTGTGTGTGGTTTGAAAAACGTACATCTCTACTCCTTCCTCTTATGTGTTACACACTGGGGCACTGCCATTTTCCTGAAACTGGGAATTATTTGGAACATCATCTGGAATTTTCAATAAGTGGTATTCTCCAGAATATTCTACAACTGTAATGGGGGGGGGGGGGGGGGGGGGCGTGGGGGGGGGTGGATATTGCAAACGAGAGAGAGAGAGAAGGCGCTGCAGTGAGCGTGTTGGAGCATGAGCCTTGTTTGGGGCTCGGTGCTATAACCGATATACAGTGACTGTGAGGGAACAGAGAGAATACGGTGACACTTACCCTGGCAGAATGGGGAAGGTTATTGATGCGTGTCCTGTATTGCTGGATATTCCTTCAGACCGCAGATACTGCACTGAGCTGGGTGGTGAGCACAGACCATGCTCGGTAGGTCTGGTGGTATGGCCCCCTCTGGGAAGGGAATGGTCCCCCTCTGTACTAGCCCATCCACTATGCCCGCCATGCTCTATCAACAAGCTGTGGTGTAATTGCCCCTTATATGCCATGCTCGGGTTAATCTGTGCAGGGCAGCACCAACCTGAGAAAGCTCAACTCTGTGCCCCTTGGCCTTTTAAAGATGGCACCAGTGCCAGGGATCACGGAATATCCAGGGGCACCCTGGCTACTTGTGTACCTCCAGTCATGATGGGTGGGAGAATCGGGCTGGTATTGAATAAGAGGGACACCATGGGGTGGGGTAGGTAGCTAATGAGGTAAGTTCGATAAGATAGCACCAGGAATCTAGCTCAGCTTCGTACAGACAATCCCTCTGTCACAGTCAATGAAAATGAATTTGAGACAAATTACTGTTTTATACAGCTCAATGTGTCGAAGACTCTGTAGTCCTCCCTCCCAGTTGCAAAGCTGCAGGACAAATTCTCATTCAAAACTCTCCATCGCCTGAACTCACACTAGTATACCATTCACTCATAATTCTTCATAATACTGACCCGTATTGCATGATACTATCGAAATGTCTTCATTTCAGCATTCTGGAACCAGTGAACATATCTTTCCATGACATTTTTTCCTCGGTCTCCCCCTCCCTTTCTCGATCACAAAACGCACGTATTTGCAGTCATACGGTTCTACAGACGGAAAAAGGCCCTTCGGCGCAGATGTTCCATGCTGAACAAAATGTACATCCACACTCATCCAATTTCCCTGCGCTTGCTCAGTATCCTCTAATCATTTCCTATCTGTGTATTTGTCCAAGTGCCTTTTCAATGTTGTTAGTGTAACAGCTCAGTCCATATGTGTACCATTATCTGTGTAAAAGAGTTGCCCCTACGAGTTAATTTTTATTTTATTCTTCTCGAAGCATGAACGGATGTCCTCTAGTACTCGAGTCCCCAACCTTGCGAAAAAACTTGAAGTATTCACCCCTATGCACGTCTCTCACAATTTGATAAGATCTACACTTCTATAAGAACCCCTTCAGTTTCCTAGGCTGTAAAGAAATAAGTTCTGACCTGTCCATAATCTCCCTATAACTTAAACTCTTTAGATCAGGAAACATCACTGAAATTCCTACTACACTCTTTCTAATTCAATAATATCCTTTCTACAGTAAGGAGAACAAAACTGAAACCAATGCTCCAACTGCAGCCTTACCAACACCCTGTACAACTGCAACACAATTTCTATACTCAATGCGCTGATGAGGGCCAGTGTGCCAACAGCCTTCTTCACTGTCCTGTGTATCTGTGACTCAAATTTCAGACAACCGTGCACCTGATCTCCACTGCACTACTTAAGGCACTATCATTCATCACTAAACTCCTACCTGGATTTGACTTTCCAAAATGCAAGACGTCACACTTATCTATATTAAACTCCACATGCTATTTCTCAGCCCACTTCCCCTGCCGATCAAGGTACTGCTGCAATTTCTGATAATGTTCCTCACTGGATGCCTACTTTTTTAGTGTCATCTGCAAACTTATTAACCTTGCGTTGTGCACTCTGGTCCAAATTATTGATATAGATAACAAACAGCAATGGGCCCAGGACAGATCACTGAGGCTCTCCACTAGTCACAGGCCTCCAGTCCGACAAGCATCCCTCCACCATAGCCATTTGCTTCCTAACGCTAAGCCAATTGTGTCGCCAATTTACCAGATTATCTTGGAGTCCATGCGATCTAACCTGCTCGAGCAGCCTACATGTGGAACCTTATCAAAGACTTCACTGAAATCCATATAGAATATGTCCACCACCCTGCCCTCGTCAACCTTCCTGGTCACTTCCTCAAAAAATTCGAATAAAATTTGTAAGGCATGATCTGCCATGCATATAGCTATGCTGACTGTTCAAGTCAAACTCTGTCTTTCCAAATGCATGCATATCTTATCTCTCAGAATCTTCTCAAGTGGTTTAACGAAAACAGTTGTGAAGCTTTCTGGTCTATATTTCCCAGGTTTTTCTTTGCAGCCCTTCTTGAATAAGGGCACATTTGTTACCGCCCAGTCTTCCGGGACCTTGGCCCCTGACCTGTCTTCTCTCGTCTCTTGCAGTGCTCTTGGATATATCTGGTCAGGACCAAGAGATTTATCTGACTTTATGCATTCTATTATGCCCAACGGCACCTCCACTCTGATATGAACGGTACCATGATATGACAACTAACCCCTCCAAAAGGTCACAGATCTTCATGTCTTTCTTCATGGTAAATACAGAGGGGAATTTGAGGACCTCGCCCATCTCTTGTGGTTTTACACATGAATGCCCACTTTGGATTTTAAGGCGTCCTACTTTCTCTCTAGTCGTTCTTTTTCTTTACTATACTGAAAGCACATCTTTGGATCCACTGTAATGTTCTCAGCCAAGGCTATATCATACCCCCTTTTCCCCCTCCTGATTTCCTTCTTCAGTAAACTTCTGTATCCCTTGTGTCTCTCCAGCGATTCCATTGATTCCAGCTGCCTGAACCTGAGCCACGCCTCCTTTTTTGCTGGTCAGAGCCTAATTATCTCTTGTAATACAGGGTTCTCTCTTCCTGCCTCACTTTCCCTTCACCCTCACAGGCACATATAGACCTTGAATTTTAAAGAACTCCCACTTACCAGAGATCTTTTTGCCTGGAAACAAGCGACTCCAATCAATCTTTGCAAGTCCCTGTCTAATTCCAACAAATTGGCCTCGCCCCAATTTAGAACTTGAATCTGTGGACCAATTTTGTCACTCCCATAACTATTTTAAAAATAATACAGCTCCAAAATGCTCCCCCACATTACCTCTGTCGCCTATCCTGCCCTATGCCCCAACAGTAGGTCGAGTTTGTCCCTTCCCGAGTAGGACCCTCCATATGCTGCTTATGGAAACTTTCCTGAACACACTTAACAAATTTCATTCCATCTAAGTCCTAAACACTCTGGACGTTCCAGTCCATGTTAGTATAATTAAAATCACCTATTATGACAATCCTATTGTTCCTGCAAGTCTCCCCAGTCTCCCTGCATATTTGTTCCTCCAATTCGCATTGATTATTTGGAGGCTTATAGCGCAACCACTGTAACATTACCACCTCACTCTTACTTTTTTTCACCATCCACAAAACCTCACTGGACATTATCTCAGTTATTTCATCTTTAAATACTGGAGTGGTATGCCCCTGAATCGGAACCATTGGTATTTAAACTGTTTCCATTTACATCTGCCTCACAGCGTCAGAGGCAGCACTGCTGCCTCACAGCGTCAGAGACCCGGGTTCAATTCCCGCCTCAGGCGACTGACTGTGTGGAGTTTGCACGTTCTCCCCGTGTCTGCGTGGGTTTCCTCCGGGTGCTCCGGTTTCCTCCCACAATCCAAAAATGTGCGGGTCAGGTGAATTGGCCATGCTAAATTGCCCGTAGTGTTAGGTTAAAGGGGTAAATGTCGGGGTATGGGTGGGTTGCGCTTCGGCGGGTCGGTGTGGACTTGTTGGGCCGAAGGGCCTGTTTCCACACTGTAAGTAATCTAATCTAATCTAATCTCTCCTTTGCAATGATTTTCACACCCACAGAGCCCCTTGTCAAGGCACAGTGGAGACATAGAGCTGTAAATGGATAGGAGCTGCACATCCTGTCACTGCCAGCATCGGCTGCTAGTTTCCCCACACTGGGCAGTGATCTAACACAGTGTTACCGAACAATGCAAAAGCCTGGGGTTATATATGAATGAACCAGTGAGGTCTGCAAAGCTCACTACGCTGGACATTTAGCCCAGGATTGTAGATCAAACATTGGTGTGGGCTGCACAGAGAACCACTCTGGACCGGATTTACACAGTGCTCCATCCTGAATATGTAATGGATGGGCTGGTTATGTGAGTTGGATTACGAATGTGAGAGAACGAAACATCTGGCAAAGCCTTTATTTTGTGTTTTCATTCTTGTGATTGGACCCTTCAAATCCTGACTCAACCGATTAGACCCGACCCTCTGGATGAATGATGGTGACTGTTGTTACAGCATCTGGGTCTGTAACATAACCAAAAATGGAGCAGAGGCTGCAGAGACGGCAGTCTCCATAAAATGGCATGAGGAAATCACAATCAGATCAGCCGTGGTCTGAGTGAATGGTGGGGCAGGATTGTGTGGACCACGAATGTAACTTATTCATCTATTTCTGTTTGTAACAGGCAAACTCCCCTTCTCTCCCAGTGTCCCATACTGGTGGGGAGTGAGTCCCCTCCTCCTGTTCCTGCGGAACAGGATCCTCGGGCCTCACTAGCCTCCAGATTTCCCTGTGCCCGAGTTTCGAGCAGTTGAGTGACTGCCTCCTGTTCCTGTGTCCTAGACTCGAGCAGTTGAATGACTCCCTCCTGTTCCTGTTTCTCAGACTCGAGCAGTTGAGTGACTGCCTTCTGTTCCTGTTTCTCAGACTCGAGCAGTTGAGTGACTGCCTCCTGTTCCTGTGTCCCAGTCTCGAGCAATTGAGTAACTGCGTCCTGTCCCTGTGTCCAAGTCTTGAGCAATTGAGTGACTCCCTACTGTTCCTCTATCCAAGTCTCGAGCAGTTGAATGACTCCCTACTTTTCCTGTGTCCCAGTCTCGAGCAGTTGAGAGACTCCCCCCTGTTCCTGTGTCCCAGTCTTGAGCAATTGAGTGCTGCCTCCTGATCCCAAGTTTGTGAAAGTAGATGTCTTCCTCTTGCTACCGACTAACAAGCTCCAATCGCTCTGTGCTCACCTGCTGCTTCTGTAGAATGGAGTTGAGGGACTGAATGGCCTCTTCACATTCCTTACAGCTTCTCTTGACTAAAAGCCTTTCTCTTGTTTCTGCACAACACCATCAAAATCTGAATGATGTATTTTTGTATTTGACTCTCAGTAATTGAGCAAACAAGCTGACTGACAGAATTCAGAACCAGAGTAGCCTTTTCCTGTTCCTGTGTTATACACTCAAGAGTCAACAGAGTTTCAGTGATGTACAGCACGGAAAAAGACCCTTGATCCAGCCGTCCATTCTGACCAAGTATCCTAAATTTATCTTGTCTCCCTTGACAGCACCTGGCCCATATCCCTCTAAACACTTCGCATGCACGTACCCATTCAAATGCCTTTTAAATGGTGTAATTGTGTCTGCCTCCGCCACCTCTTTTGGGTGCTCAAACCATACACACAGCAGTCTATCTTTGTACCTCATTTCCCTTGATAAAACTTTCTCCTCTCACCTTAAACCTTTGTCCTGTAATTTTCGACTTGCCTATGCTGGGGAAAAGACGTTGACTGTTTACCTTATCTATGTTAAAAATCACACAACACCAGGTTATAGTCCAACAGGTTTAATCGGAAGCACACTAGCTTTTGGAGCGACGTGACAATCACCTGATGAAGGAGCGTCGCTCCGAAAGCTAGTGTGCTTCCAATTAAACCTGTTGGACTATAACCTGGTGTTGTGTGATTTTTAACTTTGTACGCCCCAGTCCAACACCAGCACCTCCGAATCATACCTTATCTATGCATGTCATGATTTTATAAACCTCTTTAAGATTGCCCCTCAGCTTCAACGCTTGAAAATAGCCTCAGCCTATTCAAACTCTCCCTGTAGCTCAAACCCTCCAACACCTGCAACATTCTTTTAAATCTCTTCTGCACGATTTCACGTTTGACAACATCTTTCCGACAGCAGGGTGACCAGAATTAAAAGCAGTATTACAAATGTGGCCGGACCAATGTCCTGTACAGATGCAACATGTCTTGCAAACGCATTGACACAAAGCAAGTACCAATAAAGGGAAGATCACCAAGTGCCTTCTTCACTGCGCTGTCTACCTGTGACGGCACTTTCAAGGAACGGAGAACCTGCACCACAAGGTGACACAGCAGGTCAGTGACTAGCATTGCTGCTTCAGAGCGCAGCGATCTGGGTTTAATTCTATCCTTGAATGACTGCCTGTGTGGTGTTTGCACATTCTCCCAGTGTCTGCATGAGTTTCCTCCGGGTACGACGTTTTCCTCCCACAGTACAAAGATATACAGGCAAGTGTAGATTGGCCATGCTAAATTGCCCCAAGTACCCTGGGATGTGTAGGCGAGGTGGATTAGCCATGGGAAATGCAGGCTCAGAGGGATAGGGTAGAGGTTTGTCCAGTTGGATACTGTTTAGAGGGACGGTGAGGCCTTGATGGGCCGAAAATCCTGTTTCCTCGCTGTAGGGATTCTATAATTTCAGTGGAGTTCTCTTTGATTGGCAACTTTCGACAGGGCACTACCTACATGTCTTGCCCTGATGTGTCTTGCCAAAATGCAACACCTCACAGTTATCTAAATTTAACTCCATCTGTCACCCCTCAGCTCACCTAATCAAGTTTCCACTTTGTTCTGAGATATCATTCTTCACTGTCGACTGCACCACCAAATTTGGAATTATCTACAAACTTACTGACCGTACTTCATGTGCTCAATTGCAAATGATTTGTATATGTGACAAGAGGCAGTGGACTCACTATTGACTTTTGTGGCACTCCACTGGTCACCGGTCTCCAAGTTTTATGAGCAAATGTCCACTGTCACGCCCTATCTTCAATATTCAAGAAAATTTTGGATCTAAATGGCGAGCTCTCCCTGGATTCCAGGCAGTCTGACCTTGCTAACCAGTCTACCATGTAGAACATTTTGCTTTTCTTACTGAATTCCATAAAGACAACATCCACTATCCTGCCTTCATCAATCATCTTCATCACTTCGTCACAAAATTCCACCGAGTCTGTGAGACGTGATGTCCAATGTGCAAAGCACTCTTCAGTCCTTGTCTTTCCAAATGCATATACATCCTTTCCCCCAAAGTCCCCTCCAACAATTTAGTCACTATTGACGTCAGGCTCACCAGTCTATAGTTACCTGGTTTTTCGTTTCTTTCTGAAATGATGACACTATGTTAGCAGCTCTCCAGTCTTTTGATGCCTCACCTGTGGAAATCAATAATACTGATATATCAGCAAAAGTCTGAGCAATCTCTTTCCTAGCTTCCCACAATCTTCTGGGATACAACTGATCCGGTCCCAGGGATTTGTTCACCTTTATGTGTTTTCCAATGTCCAACACCTCCTTGTAATATAGATACTTTTCAAGATATCACTATACACTTCTTCATTTTCTCACTCTTGTAACCTCCACCACATTAAATACTGAGGAGAAATACTTGTTTATATCTTTCCCATCTCTTGTGGTTCCACACATAGGTAGCCTTACTGATCTTTAATGTGCCCTATTTTCTCCCCAGTTAATCTTTTGCCACGAACAGATTTGTAGAGATTTGTCAATACCTCGTTAACCATATTTATAAAGCCAACCCGTGTTCACATTTTTCTGGCCCGATTTCACCATTGACTATACATTTGCTGCCCTTATACTCCTCTGGGGTTTCACTTGATTTCAGCTCTGTTTACCTGACATATGCGTCATTCCTTACCTTGACCAGAACATCAATATATCTAGCCATCCAGCAATCCCTGCACCCACAGCCTTGCCCATCTCACTAATAGGAACACGTTGGCTCTGAACTCTCTGGATCCAAGTTTTTATGACCTTGCATTTTCCAACCATCCCTTTCCCTGTGAACAGCATGTCGAAATCAGCCTTTCAGAGGGCTCGCCTAACTCTTTCAAAATTGGCCTTATTCAAAGTTAGACCTTTAATGTTTACATCAGGTCTTTCCTATTCCATAACTATTATAAAACTAATATTTATTTGTAACAGATTTGAAATGTTAAGTAAATATTTCCTGCCCCTCTGTAACAGGCTCGAGAGGTTGAATAGCCTCCTCCTGTCCCTTTATAACAGCCACGAGACATTAAATGACACAGCAACCCTTGGATTATGAGCAGCCATTAAACTATATCTGATGGAGGTACATCCCTTTTCAGTTACCGAAACACAAATAACACAATGTACTCCAGGTGCCCTCTCAGTAACACCTCATACAGCTGCAGCGACAATTCCTTTTTATTTTGAATGATTTTGTTTGCAAAATGTGCTAATGTTCCAGCGTTCCACCTTTTCAAGTAGCAACAGGCTAATATGGATTGAATGGCCTTCTCTTATCCCTCTGTAAGAGGCCCATAGGGACAGAATTGCTTCGGCCTGTTCCGGAGCAGCAGTCTCAGTTCTCTGTCTCAAGATTAAGGAAGGTTCTGGAAACAGGGCATTAAAAGCAGGAGTAGCCTCACACCAGATAATAAGTATCATACTTTGTGTTCAGGTATCTAGAAACTTGCCCACCCGACGTTTTTTTTTTATGTAGACGATCTGTTATTTTATAACTGCTTCCTTTCATAAACAGAGTGGAACATATATAGAGCCTTGCACTGTCCTGTTAATACTCTCGTATGCAAGGAAAAAAAATGATTAAAACATTGAAAGATTTATGGTTCATCCCTCAGCAACCCTTATCCATTCCATTCAAACCCAGTAACTGTTCCCTTTTATAATGATATGAAAAGTGATGTATGGAACTGGTTAACTGATCCGATTTGTTCAGTGACTGTGAATAATACCAGTCTTCGTGGATTCTAGTTATCCCAGTGTAGGATTTCCATCTTTTAACGATAAATGGGCGTCTTTCAATGTGTTATCCCATAACATGAGAGGGAGCATCACCGACAGCACTGACAGGGAACAGCAGACCCAGGGAGAGGAGGAGGAGAGATCAGACTCTTAGAACATTAGACTGGAATGTTCCAAACATGGACCAGACTCTGACAATATTGGACTGGAATGTTACAAAAATGGATCAGAATCTGGGAACCTTAGACTGGAATGTTCCAACAATAGACAGGAGTTTATCCGATTATGTTTGGTATCTTTCTGCATTTTATTGGTTGTCCTTGTCATTCCAGATTTATTATGCTCTTCGCATTATTCAATATTTTTATTATCCTTTCCTGGCTATCGTTGGTGTTCCTGGTAAGTGTCACTGTCCAGTTTTTTTCTACAAACCTGTTATGACTGTATTACTGTTCTTTCATATATTCTACACTTCTGGCCACTATTATTGAAACTCTACAGACCACTACTAGCTACATCAATGAAGGTGTTCAATTACTGCCTCCCTCTGCTTTGGCAGTGTTACTCATGGGTCTCTATGTTGACCTCCTCAGTTTCAGCGGAGAACCGCAATGTATTGTATATTTGCCTTTGTTATTTAAATATTAAGAGCATGGAGGTCACTGTCTACTGTTCTGGTTACAAACTCCACTTTTTTCCAGTGTTTTCATCCCATCCCTGGCCAATATCTGCGGCTGAAACAGACGAGTCATAAATGTGTGGGTGATCCCTTTGACCATGAGCTGATTCCTGACACCATGCCCTGACCATTTCTAACTTGAAATATTTATCACTCCACAATGCATCTCACTGGCTTATTCCATCTCCTGTTTGAACCTTGAGTTATAAAATACAGTCTTAATGATGATAATAATCTGCTGCTGACGCTCCCGGCTTCAAACCTGCCGAAGCAAATCTGATTCGAACTCACACCAAACTCCCATCAATCTGTCATTCATGTGCACGCCGAGTATATTGCTATTGTGTATGGCAATGCCTTTATTTTAACATTCTCAAACACTTTCCCTCATCTGTCCATGAAACTTCCCTCGTTCTCTCTCTGTCGATTATCCAAAAGCCTGCCAGTTGTTCGTATGTAAAATAGTTTCCTTCACGTGTGTTCCTTTCGCATTCAACCACGCCAATCGCGCACGCACGCGCACTCTCTCTCAGTTTCTGATGAACACACACACACGCGCACACACACACACACAGAGCAAACCTTCCCATGTAGGCAGTAATCTGATGCGAGTATAGTTAGCATATGATCGTAAAGTTTGCAGTACTCTCCATGCTGGGCAGATAGTGCAGTTTACTGAGCAACACACTCGCATGTTCTGCACAGCTCTCCATGCTGGGCTGTCATCTTGCCCCGGTTCATGTTGTCTGTGGTGTTGTTGTAAGCAGATTGAGAATTTGATGTAACAAACCATTTCAGCTGATCTGACAATGCCTTTATTCAAAGTTCTCATTCTTGTAATTTTACTCTCGAATATCTTACATTCTCCAGTCAGTCCCACTGCTCTGTCTTTTTTCCCCATATTTCCACAACCTCCTCCCAGTTAATTAACTGCCTGTTTCTGTCTTTAATGTGAATCTCTCAGCCCCTCTGTATCTTTCCCTAGGTTTTCTCTCCCTAATGTTTCGAGTGCTAGCATTGTGTAGCTCAGAAACAATGAAATGGTGTGTGTCAGGCTGTTGTTCACTTCCCGGTATGTCACATGTGATGGCCATGGACAGGCATGTTTCAGAAGTTATGAGACTCATCCTTGTAACTTGGACTGTACCTGTGTTTGCCCCACTCAGGTGACCTTGCGATCAGTAACTCGGGGAAGCCCATTGAGTAAAGGACCAGGCATCTAAATTGTGTGACAATGCTGTCATTTTCCTTAAAAATAAAAGGTTATTTTCTCTTTTTTTAACAAGATGTCTTAAAGGCCAAACTGCCTACTGAAATGGCTCAAGTAAATAACTTACGAGACTTTTAGGGTTTTTCATAAATAGTAGTAACAATGGCCAGCTCGCATAGACCAGGCTTTCTAGTTTTTTCCTTACGGCTGTAAGTCACCAGGTGGTTGTGTCCCAGAAGGGTTGGAAGTTTTAGTAAATTATCCCTATCTGCTATTCTCTCTGAAGCTTCACTTGATGCTGTTTACTCCTGGATTGGAGAACTGAATGCCTGAATGCTCCTCTTTTAGGTGATGTTAGTATATTGGAACAGTTCATTTGTAGAAGGTACTGTATCCATTATTTGGTTAATGTTTCCAATAGTTAAGTTATTCTAAAATCCTCTTCATTTTGTATGGCTTATCATTAGAATGTTGAAATATATTGTGGTTTAATTAATGGTGAGTGGTGTGACGAGTAGCATCACATCTGGAACACCCACTTCACATCTACCTTTAAAATACGAAAAGGTTCGTATTAAGCTACCTGCTTAAAATAGTTTGAGGCAGTCTGGTTGGTCTATAGCAAACTGGGGTCTCTTGTTTGGTTCTAAATCGGTAACACCAAATTGGGTTTAGAATTACAATCCCTACAGTGTGCCAACAGGCCATTCGACCCAACAAGTCTACACCGACCCTCCGAGGAGTAACCTACCAAGACACATTCCTCGACCCTGTTGTTACACATTTACCCCGACAAAGACTCCGAACCCACACATCCCTGAAAACTACAAACAATTTAGCATGGCTAATTCACCTGTCATGCACACCTTTGGATTGTGGGAGGAAACCAGCGAATCCAGAATAAGCTCATGCAGACACTGGAGAGCACGCACCAGGAAGCTATTGCGTTCAAAGGTCACGGATGGTAGCTGTTAGTGTCTCTTGTGCCCGATGTTGAATTCAGTTGGTTTAAACAGTATTTTGTGTATAAAGATTCTTTCAGTCACTGAGAGTTCTCTGGGTGTGGAAGAAGTGAAGTTGGGTGTTTTACAAAAGGTAATGAAGGCAAAGCTGTAGGAATTGGCAGACAAGCTGGAGTTGGGGTTGCGTTTGTTTGTGAGAAAATGAGAGATAATTACAGCTATAGCTCAGCAATTACATTTGGTGGAAGCGCCATCAGAGTCTTTGGAAATGGCGAGAATTCAATTTCAAATGAGGCACCGTGAACATGAGAAGGAATTGAAACAGTTTGAATAATGTTGAAAAGTAGAAATTAAAGAACAGGAAATGAAGAAGAAAGAGAGATTAAGAAAGAAGAAAAGCAGAGAAATTTAACTTCAAAGGTTAGTAATTAGAGAGGAAAGTTGACATAGAAGATGGTGATGAAGGTAGACGGTAGGCTGGATGAGGAGGATAGTGAGGATGAGCAACCCTATAGTAGCCAAAGGCTTGATGGGGTTATGTTTAAATACATCCAGACATTATCTAAATTTGATGAGAATGATAGGGGAGCCTTTTTAATTTCACTTGAGAAAGTGGCTAAACAAATGCAGTGCCCAGTGAACATGTTGATTCAAACGAAGCTGATTGGCATTTGCATCTCTATCGGAGGCGGTGTCTGGGGAGGAGGTGAAGAAAGCCATCTGAAGTGTACATGAGCCTGTGCCAGAAGCCGACAGACAGTGTTTCAGGAATCTAAAATAGCGTCCGTGGTTAAATGCACATTGAGTTTGAAAGAATCTAACAAAGTAAATTTGAAAGGTGGGTAAGGGTATTAAAAACAGAGCAAAGTTGTGACACTCTCAGAGAGATTCTTATTTTGGAGAAGTTCAACAATTCACTTCCTGCAGTCGTGAGAACTCGTGTGGAAGAGCAGACTGTTAAACGGCAAGATTAGAAGCTGAAATGGCTGATGATGATGATTGAGTTCAGAAATCAAAGTTTGGTTTCTGTGAGGGATTGAGAAGAATGTACGAGACCTTCTTAAAACATATCCCTGTGAGAGTAAGGTTTACTGGCATAGGCCAGGAGTAGCAGGTAAACAGGTTACAGCATTAAGAGGTACAGAAGGATGTAATTCTTTTACGCTGAGACATGAGGAGATATGTCAGTCAGAGGGAAGATTGGAGAGCTGAGAAGTGCTCCATTATGTAACGTGTGGTCAGAGTGTCCAGTGGAAACACCAACAGATTTATTCCACAGTGAGGAAGGAGGCCTTGCGCTTGGTGTTGGCATTACAACATTTCAGCATTTAAATTGCCAATAAAATACATGAGACAAATCTTTATCACTGATCGTGACACCTGAAAGCTTTTGCAGAAGTTTAGGGAGAAGAATACCAGCCTGTTTCAACTGAGCTTATTATTGCTGTCATTCAATTTGAAATTATACAGGTGACAGGGCGAGAGAAAGTAAGTTTTGACACGTTGTGGAAACTTGGATGAAGAAAGACAAAGGCATTCTATGGCAGGAGTAAAATGACTGAAATCGAATCGAGTTGTAAACATTTGTATGTTCAGAGTCAATGTAATATATATATATGCACCTCTTCCTCAGCTACATTGATGACTGCATTGGTGCCAACTCGTGCTCCTGCGAGGAGGTTGAGCAATTCATCAACTTCACCAACACATTCCACCCTGACCTTAAATTTACCTGGACCATCTCTGACACCTCCCTTCCCTTCGTGGACCTCTCCATCTCCATTAATGACGACCGACTTGACACTGACAGTTTTTACAAACCCACTGACTCCCACAGCTACCTGGATTACACCTCTTCCCACCCTACCTCTTGCAAAAATGCCATCCCGTATTCCCAATTCCTCCGCCTCTGCCGTATCTACTCCCAGGAGGACCAGTTCTGCACAGAACGCACCAGATGGCCTTCTTCTTTAGAGACCGCAATTTCCCTTCCCACGTGTTAAAGGTGCCCTCCAACGCACCACGTCCACATCCCGCACCTCCGCCCACTGACCCCACCCTTCCAACCGTTACAAGGACAGAACGCCCCACGTGCTCACCTGTCACCCTAGCAACCTTTGCATAAACCAAATTATCCACCGACATTTCCGCCACCTCCCAACGAACCCCACCACCAGGGATATATTTCCCTCCCCACCCCTTTCCGCCTTCTGCAAAGACCGTTCCCTCCGTGGCTACCTGGTCAGGTCCACGCTCCACTACAACCCACCCTCCCATCCTGGCACTTTCCCCTGCCACTGCAGTAATTGCAAAAGTTGCGCCCACACCTCCTCCCTCACCTCCATCCAAGGCCCTCAAGGAGCCTTCGACATGCGGTCTCCTCTACATTGGGGAGTCTGGACGTCTCATAGCAGAGCACTTTAGGGAACATCTCTGGGACACCAGCACCGATCAACCACACCGCCCTGTGGCCTAACATTTCACCTCCCCCTCCCACTCTGCCAAGGACCCGGAGGTCCTCCGCCTTCTTCACCGCCGCTCTCTCACCACCAGACGCCTGGAGGAAGAATGCCTCATCTTCCGCCTCTGAACACTTCAACCACAGGGCATCAATGTGGACTTGAACATTTTCCACATTTCCCCTTCCCCCACCTCACCCCAGTTTCAAACTTCCAGCTCAGCACTGTACCCATGACTTGTCTTACCTGTCTATCTTCATTTCCACCTCTCAACTCCACCCTCCCCCCGACTGCCACCTTCATCCCCTCCCCCACTCACCTATTGTACTCTATGCTACTTTCTTCCCACTCCCACCCTCCTCTCACTTATCTCTCCACCCTTCAGGCTCTCTGCCTGTATTCCTGATGAAGGGCTTTTGCCCGAAACGTCGACTTTACTACTCCTCGGATGCTGCCTGAACTGCTGTGCTCTTCCTGCATCACTAATCCAGAATCTGGTTTCCAGCATCTGCAGTCATTGTTTTTACCTATATATGCATTTCAGTCTACAAATAGAGGGCGATTAGGAGGTCTAAAATTAATCCATCTTTGTATATTGATGGATCATTTTATTAAAGGAGGAGTTGTGAGTATACTATCACTGTAAAGAGGTTAGTTTCTCTTAGGTTGTTTTTGAAGAGAGATTATAAAGGCAGAGGTGCAGAACTGCTGTCGAAACACTGTTTAAGTAAATAACTGAGGAGGCCTTTAGGTTTCATTAAACGGTGGTAACAATCGAAGGGCAGTGGCCAGCTCTCACACACCAGGTCTTCACGTTTGGTTTTTAGCTGCAGCATTCAGAAGCTGTTGGGGATCCCAGCAGGGTTGGGAGTTTCAATACATGATCCGTAGCTGCTTTTCTCGTTGAGATCTCTTGTTGATGTTGATTTCTCCTGGATCGGAAAATTGCATGTAAGAATCTGTATTTGAATATATCTTTGTGCCAAGCGGTGTAAACCAAGAAGGTACGGTACCTATTGTTGTGTAAGTGTTCCAACATATAAGCTATCCCAAAATGTTCTTTCCTTTGATTGGATTTTAACTAAATCATTTGAATAGATTATATTATATTGTGCTTAATGTCGAGTGGTTTGACCAGTCACAACATATCTGGAATGCACACTTCCCATCTATATTCAAAATAAGGAAAGCTTTGGGTCTAAGCGGCCTTCTTAAAATATTTTGCGGGGATCTGTAGCCGAGGGGTTTCTGATTGACTCCTGTTATTGAAAAGTTAGTGGAGGAGTTGGGGAATGGTTTGCTGGAGGTTGTGCTGTGAGTTGCCTCAGACATTCAGGGAGACCTGAGGATTTGCTGACCCAACTCGGGATGGAGCATTGGGACTGTAGTTACAACATCTGGGTCTGTAACATGATCAACAAACGGAGCAGAGGCTGCAGAAAGGGGAAGCTCTGAAACCACGTGGTGAGGGTGTGTGGGGAAAGCGATCTGCTGTATCCACCCTGGGTTTTCCAGGAACAGCTTCCCAACTCCACCTAACCTAGGATCAAAGTGTGAGGGGACCCTGATTGAACAAGGAGCTGGTCACAGAGCGGTGTCACCTCCTTCAACATGACCTGCAGCTTCACACCAGGCGGAGGACTGTGCTGCAAGTGGCTGTTAGCGTCATAGTTTCATTCAGCTTCTATGATCCAGAACTTTCCAGGCAGGACTGGGTGACATATCCATCATTTCCCAGTATCTCAACATCAGTGTCACCATACGGTGACGGAGTATGTATATGGTGGATGAGGTCAACACATTGTTTCTCCCACAGCAGGGAGCTGCCGGGTGTATCCAGTATAGTGGGATTCCCGATGGTGTACATGGCATCTGCGGAGTAACTATATCAATAGGGAGAGGTAGAGGAACTGAAGGAGCTCTCTCTCTATTAATGTTACAGTGTGCCCATGCACAGTACTTCATGTTGGTGAATACCCACTGTCCTGGCAGCAATCACGGCCTCTTCATTCAGAAGCAGTCAGCCATTCCCATTGTCATCGGGTCTCCACGTAGAAAGAAATGAATATATCTTGGATAAAGGCCGTCCCCTTGATGCACATTTCAAAACATCATCCCCATCTCCAACCAACCACATCAAAGTATTACATGTGTACGGAGAGCAATGGGGTCACTTGGAGTGTCTGGGAGCTGACGATCAGGAATGGAGCAAAACCTCCCATGTCTGAACGGGTCTGAGTGAACCCCCCAGTACACAGTATCATTTAATCCTGTAATCCCTCTCCATTTCAGTCACATACTGCCTTCCATTATTCCTGTAAATGAAATGATAGGTGATATCATGCTAAATTCGACCTGCCAAACTATTATCTATTGCCTTTACCTCTCTGAATCTATCTGCAGACTCTCCACCCTCTCGTGATAATTTAATCTCTTGCTTATCACAGCGACATCACCAAACTCAGCATCTGAATATCTGTTCCATCCTCCTGATCATTAATATAGATTGCAAATAGTTGAGAACCCAGTGCTGGTCACTGTGTCACCCTACTGCTTACGTTCTGTCTAACTGATTGAGATTGATTTATCCTGAGTGCCTGCTTCCAGTATGATACCCAGGCCTCCCCCATTCCTATCCAACACAGTCGAAGGGCTGAATAAGAACAAGGAGCATCTGTGAGGAATCCAAACTCTCGATGAGGCTGATGTCAACGCGGCCTCTGTTCCACTTTCTTGCTATGTCTCCATCCTAAACCCTCGTCTCTTGTTGTAGATTGTGCCACAGGAAAGAAAATTCTCTCCAAACCTACACTTTCAATTACATTTAGCATTTTACAGATCTCAATGAAATCTCCTTTTATTATTATAAACTCGAGAGTATAGGCCTAAACTGCTCAATTTCTCTTCATAAGACAAACACTTCAAATATGGAATCAATCTAATGAAGCTCTTCTGAATTGCCTACAATGCAAATACCTCATTCTGTAGGACACCCAAACTGTACTCCAGTTGCAGCCTCACTAATGCCTTGCATAGCTAGAGCAACACTCCCCACTTTTCTACTCTATCCTTTTATAAATGAACACTGAAATTATGCTTGCATTTCTCATTACTTGAAGTACCCACAAGCAGGTTTTCTGTGATATGCAAGCAGGCACCCAGATCCCTCTGCACCTAAACACTTTGAACTTTCTCTCCATTTAGATAATAATTTGTCTTTTTATTATACTGGCCAACTTGAATAGCCCCATATTTATTCACTTTAATGTTCCTTGCCAAATGTTGGCCCATTCACACAACCTATCCATATAGTTTTAAATCTCTTGCATTATAATTCTGAAGTAATTTCTCACCAATGTTAGTGTTATCTGAAAATGTGGTATCGTATTTTCTATCCCGTCAACCGAGTACAGTAATACTATCGATCGCAAATGAGAACTGAAATCAATGGCACACCACAAATTGCATTTGCCAAAATAAAATGACACATTTATTCCATCTGACTGCATTTTGTTGGTTAACCAATCCTCAATACAAGCTAATAAATTACTCCTAAACCCATGTTGTCTGATCTTACCACTTACACATTGGAGAAGTGACACATCCAATGCCTTCAGGAAGACCAGATACATTCCATCTCCAGGAATCCTACTATCCACCTTGCTTGTCATATCTTTAAGTAACTCAAGCAAACACTTCAAACTCGATTTAACCTTTGTAAAACCATGTTGACTCCAATGGATTGTGGTTTAACTTTGCAAATGTCCTCAACAATGGATTCTAATAATTGTCTTAAATTACAATAGTTTATCATTACGTTTTACGCCCAAATGTAACAGTTATTATAATTTCTTCCCTTTTGAAAACCTTTACGTTTTCTTTGAATTCCTGTTTAATGGGCAAAAGGTTTTAAGATATCTGCTCCAATTGCTGTTTGAGGCATGTGTGACTGACTGCTGGTGTACAATCTCGATGGGCTGACGTCTTTCTGGTGTTCCCATGCTGATGTCTCCAAGGCCAGAATGACCTTCTCCCATTGATGCGTTAGGGGGTTGGGGGATTATGGAATCCTCCTGTTGCTGGGTAACATTTTGAGGGACAGATGGGGTTTCTCATATTTCCCCATAACAAGTGGAGATACTGAACGGTTTCTGCATGTATCCTGGAGACGGGACCGAGGGAGTGATTGGTCTTCTCTTGTTCCCATACAACAGACATGTGTCTGAATTACCTCTTCCTTTCTCATGAAAGAAGTCGCAGATCGTTTTTATCCTTATCCAACTCCCTTGAAATAGACTCGGTGGGTCTGAATGACCTCCTGTTATCCCAGTGTAACAAGCTCGAGTCACTGTGTGACCTCTTCCAGTTCCTATGTTACAGACTTGAGGAGGCTGAATGGACTGATCCTGTTACTGTTTAACAGGATACTGGTGCAGCATGGCCTACTGTTATAGGCTCAAGGGGCTGATTGGCTTCCTTCTGTAAATGTATATCAGACTCCAGGGTCTGACTAGCCTCGTCCTGTTTTGGTGTAACAGGCTCGATGGCCTGAATATCCCCCTGTTGTTCCTGTGTAACAGGCTGGAGAACGGAATGGTTCCTCCACTATCTGTGTAATTTGCTTCACTTGTTGACGCCTTCTGTCATCTATGTTGAAATAGGACACTCTTTAATTTTTGTAAACTCCAGTGGCTACTGGGTCAACCTGATCACCCTTTCGTTATAAGTTAGCACCTTCATTTCATGAATCAGCTGAGGGAACCATCTCTGAGCTGCTTCCAATATAACAACATCCTTTCTTCATTGAAGAGATTAAATCTGTACACACTACTCCAGATGTGATCTCACTAAGAGCCTGTACAGCAGCAGCAACACTTTACCAGCCTGTTGTAAGGTTCCCACCCAGGTTAGAGCTGTCTCAGCTCTCTGGAGGAATACAGACCATTGTTGGAAGATCATTGTCCTTCTCTACTCCATCAGCATAACGGGAGATCTGGAGAAATTAATGTTTGAGAAGATCATAAATGATGTGGTGAGATGATCTCTACCATTAATCTCCCCAGAGCCCACGTCGCTCAGATTCTACAGAATCTTGTAAGGTGGAGCGCAAAAACAGCAAGGAGGAGCAAACATTGATGGGAGTTATATATCAAAGTGAAAGCTGCAGTACAAATGCTGGAGATGTTATAAAACAGGAAATGAGATATTCACCTTTGTGGCGACTGCAGTAATAATTTACTGTTTAAATTATATCTAAACTGTGTTAACCCAATTGCATGCTAATGCTGGGAAAAATGGATTTCGTGATCACGTGCGAGATGGTTTACATGAACATTATGTCGAGCACTGAGCTCGAGATCAGGTTATTTAGGAATTGGTGTTGAGTGAGCAGAAGAGCTAATTGAAAATTTTGCTGGAAAGCACCTTTTGGGAACAGTGACCACAATGTATTGGTTTTCTTTTATGCTGTTTGAGTACACAGCAGTTTTTGTTTTATTTGAAGTAACCGTTATAAATCTGAGTCATGCAAGCCATGAAAGTGTGAGGAGAAAGTGGGGACTACAGATGCTGGAGATCAGAGTCGAAGAGTGTGATTCTGGAAAAACACAGTCAGGAAGCATACTAACAGCAGATAAATCGATGTTTCGGGCATAAGCCCTTCATCAGGTATGAAGCTTATGGGCCAAGCGGGCTGGGGGATAAATGAGAAGGGGGTGCGACAGGGGGGAGGTTAGCAGGGATTGCGATAGGTAGATGAAGGTGGGATTGAAAGTGATAAGTGACGAAGGGAGACAGAACACCTCAACTACTGCATCCATTAAACCCAATGTGTTCTTCTCTATATTGGCGAGACAGAACATCAACTTGTGGATCATTTCAGAGAACATCTCTGGGACAGCCACATTGAACACCTCCATTGCCTTGTGGCTGAGCACTTTAACTCCCCTTCCCACTCTGCCAAGGACATGAGGGGCCTTGGCCTGAGCCATCACCAAACCTGAGCCACCAGAAGCCATGAGGAAGAAAGCCTCCTCTTCTGTCTTGGGACCCTCCAACCACAGGGGATCATAGTGGATTTCACCATTTCTCCATTTCCCCTAATCCCACCTTATCTCGCTCCAACCTTCCAAGTCAGCACCGCCCTTTTGAATGTTCCTATGTGTCCACCTTCCTTCCTATAAATCTGGTCTACCCTACACTCCGATTATCACTTTCAACCCCACCTTCATTTACCTATTAGATGAAAGGAGGCAGCTTAGAAAAATGCCAAGTGTTGCAGTAAGCCAGTGGATTCAGAGAAATGTAGGACCCAGCAAAGGATGGCTAAGAAACTGAGAAGAAAATCAAAAAGAGAACGGCATTTAGCCAATCTGGATAAGGTTATAAAATATTATCCAACAGTTTAAGAAAGGATGAATTTGGAGAGTGGAGAACTACAGACCAGTTATCTTGCCATCCACAGTCAGGTGCCTGTTGGACTCGATTACAAAGGACATGCTACTAGATAATTAGAAGGTAATAATATAACTGGGGAGTGTGGGAATGTATCGATGAAAGGAAAACCAGAAGTGACAAACATTTTTTTGGAATGGTTTGAAGATGATTCTTGTGGACATAGGCAATGAAGAGCCAATGTATAACATATAGTTGGATATTCATGAGCTTTTCTTTTCAAAGAACTCACACAGTAAGCTCATAAGAAAAGTTAAAGCGAGAGGTATTGAGAAGAATATATGCAAATGGGAAAGTAAAAATTAGGTTTACATTCATGTGAATGTAATTGGAATAGAGAGGATGTCGTGCACCAGCTGCATCGAGTGTTCATGAGACTACACTTAGAGTGTTTTGTATCGTTTGGAGTCCCAATCTAAGAAAGAATATATTGACTACAGAGGAACTGGAAAAGGTATTATCCAGATTAATCCCTAAAATGGCAAGATTGTCTGATGGGGAACCTCAGCCTGTGATCTCGAGTTTCAAAACATGAGAGGTGATTGTAGTGAATCTTAGAAACATCGAAAGGATTGAATAACAGAGGGACATGGAGAAGTACAAGTAGGCGAGATCAGGAAGAATCCCACAATATTCTACACGGACAAGTAGAACAGAATAATCAGCAAACAGTTAATCTGTGTGTCAAGCTGGAGAACATTGATGGATTGTTACATGAGACCTTCACATCTATTTTACTTGGGAGAAGGAGGATGCAGGTACAGAATTCAAGAAGATGGACTAGGAAGCTTTTGAACAGATTGATGTAAAATACGAGCAGGGATTTGAGGTTTGTTCTGTACACATTTGGTCCAATCTCCGTGTCTGAATGAGTTGTATCACAGGCGGCTGTTGGGGTCAAAGGAGGAAAGACCCTGACTGAATATTTTAATTAGAATCTGACCATAGGGGAGGTGTCAGAGAACTGGAGAACTGCTAATACGATTCCACTTCACAGTAAGGGTTGGAGAGATTGACCAGGGAACTATAGACGAGCGAGTATTAGATCACTGTTGAGGAAAATACTGGAGAAAATAGGGAAGGAGAAAATTGAACTCCAATCAGAGTTGCAAGGTTTGACCAGGGATAATCATCATGACTTTATCAGGAGGAAGTCACATGCAATGGATTTGATTGAATTAGTTTGAGGAGGTTGATTGTTTAGTATTGGAGGAAGGTCTTTGGCAAATCTCCACCTGGGAAACTGAAAAATAATGTAAAATCTCACAATATGATGGATAAGTTGCCAAATTACAACGAAATATGTCTTAGTAGCAGGAGAGAGAGGGTGGTGGGAGAAGGCTGTTTGTGTGACTGAAGACCAATGTATCCTAGTGTACCACAGGGATCAGTGCTGTGTCCCTTAATGTTTGTGATATTCATAAAAAAAAGATGTGAATGTGGAAGGGGCCAGATGGAGATCGGGGAAGATGTGATAAGTAAGTGTATGCTTGACATAAAGATTGGCTGGGTGGTTCGCAGTAAGGAGGAAGGCCTGAAGTTACAGGAAGATGCAGATGGAATGGTCAGATGGGCAGATCAATAGCAGATAGAATGTAACCCTAATAAATATGAGGTGATGCACTTTGGGAAATGGAACCAGGCAGGGGAGGACTCAATGAATGGCAGCACACTGGGAACCTCAGAGTGTGCTTCTCCACACATCCCTGAATGTGACTGGACAGGTTAATGGGCTAGTTAAGAATTGGACCTTGGGTGTTGTGTTTCCTAATCAGGGCGTAGATTATAAGAGCAATACAGGGCTTTGGTTCGTCCAAAATGGAGTACTGTATGTAGTACTGGGAGCCACATTCCAGGAAGGATGTGATTGTACTGGAGAGGGTGCAGAAGGGATTCACCAGGATGTTCCCTGGGATGGACTATATCAGCTATGGAGAGAGGCTGGATAAGCTCGGGTTGTTTACTTTGGAGCAGAGAAAGCTGAGGGGCCCGTGATTCAGAAGGATAAGATGATGAGCGACACGGACACGGTGGATAGACAACAGATGTTCCTTTTAGTCAGAGGGTCAAGAACAAGCGAGCACACTTTTAAAGTGAAAACTTTGAGGTTCAGAGAGGATTTAAACTTTCTTTTCACTGAGAGGTTATTGTGTTCTGGGATTACTTCCTGAGAGGGGAATTATCACGGGTAACCTCACAATCATTAAAAAGTACTTGGACGAGCATTTGGAAGTGTAATGACATTTTAGGCTATGGGCCTGCTGGAGGGAATTGGGACTAATATTGATCGTGCTGTACTTCTCTAGGCACAGAGTCTATGCTCCTGTGAGTGTATGGTGTGGAAGGTCAATTATTGAGCAGCTTAAGGCAGGGATTGATGAGTTTCAGAAGAATATATTCACAAGGGTTATAAGAGTGAACTGTAATAACTTGTTAAATCATGTCAATGTGAGAAATATGAGAAAACAAGTGCAGTTTCATTACAGGCTGAAACCAGAGAATGGAGAATGGGGAACAGGGAAATGGCAGAGCTATGAAGCCACTACTTCAGTTCTGTCTTCACAGAACTTTCTAACAATACAAGGAAAACCAAGTCTGGTGTGGGAAAATTATAGAGTACTTGGAACATAGAACGTAGTAAGGAAATGGTTTAGGAGAAATTATTGGGGCTGAAAGTAATGGTCATAGATAACACTAACATAGATTTATGAATGGGAATTGTGTTTGAGAAACAGACTGGGAGACAAATGAAAGAGAAGCAATGAATGTAAAACATGTTGAGTTTTAGAAAAAAAAATGGTAAAGCTCCAAGCCCAGTTTACAAAATCAAATCTGAGTGGATTGGGGCTAATGTATGGCCATGTTTCTAGAATGGGACAGCTGGCAGGAAACAGTTAATAGAAATAAACAGACTCGTCAGGCAACAGTCTGACATTGTCTCTAAGGTTCTGTAAGGTATAAGTCCTTCCACATCTAGTCAAGAAACGTTGGGGACAATTAAACAATTCACTGGAGAAGGAGATTCCACAAATCACCCCTGCCTCCATGATGGGAGAGCCCAGCACTTAAGTTTATAAGATAAGGCTGATTCATTTGTAAGAATCTTCAGTCAGAAGTGCTGAGTGGATGATCCATTTCAGACTATATCCCAGACTCCCCATCACCTTCCCTGAATATCTCCTGTCTCATCAGCAGGACGGACACAGCAGAAGTGGCGGCACATTGGGATATAGTTGGAAGGGAATTTCTCTTGGAGTCCTCAACACTGACTCTGTATCCCATAAAGTCTAATGGCATTAGTTTACACATGGGAAAGGAAACCTCCTGCTGATTACAATGTACCAGCCTTTTTCAACTGAAGAATCAGTACTCCTCCATGCTGACCAACAGTTGTAGGAAGCATTAAGGGTAGCACGGACACAAGATGTACTCTGGGTGGAGGATTTCAATGTCCACCTCCAAGAGTATCTCAGCTACAGCATTACTGATCGAGCTGGCCGGGTCCTAAAGGATATAACTGTTAGACTGGTTCTGCGGCAGGTGGTGAAGGAACCAGCAAGACGAAAATACTTACTTGACCACAGCCTTACTAATCTGCCAGTTGCAGAAGTATCTGTCCATGACAGTATTGGTAAGAGTGACCACCGCATAGTCACTGTGGAGACAAAGTCACACCTGCACATTGAGAATAAACTCCACCATTTTGGGTGGTACTATCACGGTGCTAAATAGGACAGACTTCGAACAGAACTAGCAGCTCAAGTCTGGGTGTCCATAAGGTGTTGTGGTTCATCTATAGGAGCAGAATTGTACACCCACACGACCTCATGGCCTGGTATATCTCCCTCACAACAATTACCATCAATCCAGAGGATCATCATTGGTTCAATGGACGTTCAGGATGGCAGGAGCAGCACCAGGCATACCTGAAAATGAGGTGTCAGCCTGGTGATGCCACCAAACAGGACAACTTGTGCACCAAACAGCATAAGCAGTAAGTGATAGACAGAGCTAAGGATCAGAGCTAAGCACTGCAGTCCTTCCACATCTAGTTGAGAAACGTTGAGGACAATTAAACAATTCACTGGAGGAAGAGATTCCACAAATAACCCCTTCCTCCATGATGGAAAAGACCAGCACCTCAATGTATAAGATAAGGCTGATGCATTCGCAACAATCTTCAGTCAGAAATCCTGAGTGGGTGATCCATCTCAACCTCCTCCAGTGGTCCACAGCGATTCAGTTACCAGTCATCAGCCAATGAGATTCAGTCCATGCGATATCCAGAAACGGTTGGAGATACTGGATATTCCAAAGGGTCCATACTCTGACAACATTCTGGCAATAGTACTGAAAACTTGTGCTCCATAACTTGCCACTCCCCTAGCCAAACTGTTTCAATCCAGTTGCAACAATGACATTTCCCTGGTTATGTGAAAAATTATCCCAAGCATCTCCTGTATATAAAAAGTAGAACAACTCCAATCCGGCCAATTACCACTCCATCAGTCTACTCTCGATTATCAGTAAAGTGGGGGAAGATCTCAGTGCTTTTAAACAGCACCTGCTCAGCAATACCGTGGTCAATGGCGCCCAGTTTGGACTCCACCAGGGCCACTCAGCTCCTGACCTCATTATCGTGGTTCAAACATGGACAAAATAGCTGAATTCCAGAGGTGGGATGAGAGTGATAGCTTACATCAAGGCTGCCTTCGACCAAGTATGGTATCAAGGGGCTTTAGCAACACTGGAATCAAGGGGTATCGGGGGAAACTCCCTGCTGGTTAGAATCATACCTAACACGTAGGAAGGTGGTCATCGTTGATGAAGGTCAGTTATCTCAGCTCCAGGACAAGTCTGTAGGAGTCCCTCGGGCAGTGGCCGAAAACTTCTTCAGGGCTGCTTTATTAATGACCTTCCCTCCACTTTAAGGTCAGAAGTGGGGATGTTCGCCAATGATTGTACAATGTTCTGCAACATTTGTGGCTCCTCCGATACAGAAGCAGTCCATGTTCAAATGTGACAAGATCTGGAGAGTATCCAGGCTGACAAGTGCCAAGTAATATTCAGGCCACAGAAATGCCAGACCATGACCATCACCAATAAAATACAATCTTACCTGCCCCTTGGCATTCAATGGTGTTACTATCACTGAATCCCCCAGTATCAAAGTCCTGGTGGGTAATCATTACTCAGAAACTCACTGGTCTCGCCACATAAACACAGTAACTATAAGAGCAGGTCCGAAGCTAGGAATACTGCGGCGAGTAAGTCACGTCCTGACTTCCAAAATTCTGTCCATACTCTGCAATGCATAAGTCAGAAGTGTGATGGAAGACTCCCAATTTGCCTGGATGATTGCAGCCCCAACAACACTGAAGAAGCTTTACACCATTCAGGACAAAGCAGCCAGTTTGACTGTCCCTTCATCCACAATGCTCCACCACCAACGTTCAGCAGCAGCAGCAGTGTTTTACTATCTACACGCTGCAATGAAATGATTCACCAAAGATCCTCAGAGACCATCTTCCCAACTCACGACCACGTCAATCTAGGTCAAAGGCTGCAGATGTATGGAAGCACTGTCATCTTCAGGTTCACCTCCATGCCATTCACCATCCTGACTTGAAAATATACCACCGCTCCTTCATAGTCGCTTGGTCAGAATCCTGGAATTCCCTCCCTAATGGCATTGAAGCTCAACTGCAACAGGTGGACTGCAGCGTTCAACAAGGCAGCTCACCACCGCCTTCTCAAGGACAACTAGGGACAGGCAATAAATGCTGGCCCAGCCAGTGACTCCCAGATTCACGAAGTAAATAAATAGAAATTAACAGAGGAGGTTGCTGAGATGTCGCAGGGATCGGTGCTTGGGGCCCAGCTGTTCACAATGCCCTTTAAACATTGGGTTGCTGGAATCAGATACAATATATCCCAGCCTGCTGACAGCACTAAAGGATGTGGGATTGTGAATGGGTGAGGAGAATGTAAAAAAGCACCGAGAAGACTAAGACAAGTGGAGTGAATGGGTAAATACGTGACAGATGGAGAACAATGTGGATAGAGGTGACGGTGTGCCCTTTGGTGGAAATGATAAATTGGCAGCCTACCATTTGAAAAGAATTGGTTGAAACATGTTGATTTACAAAGGCACGTATGCTCCTTTTTGTTGTTTCCATCCGCATAAACCTCTGAGGCCTATGCAGTGCAGTGAGTTCTGCAACCATAAGTCAATATTGGGCATGGCATTGGCACGCCGAGCAGTGTACATAGACCCACCAAGTGGGGCGCTGCAACATTAAAAAGGATCTGCATCTCCTTGTACACCAGACGCTGAAAGTAATATTGCAGAAACAGAAAGCAGTGAGGAAGATAAATGGTGCATTGACCTTCATTTCAGGGGGATGCGAGTCCAGGAGAAAGGGTGTCTTACTGCAGCTGTGCAGGGTCTGGTGAGATATCATCTCGAACATTGTGCAGTATTGTGTGTAGTTTTGGTCTCCTCACTTAATAAAGGACAAACCTGACATTGATGGAGAGCAGTGAAGGATGACCAGACTGGTCTCTGGGATGACGGGCTTGTTGCGGGAGCAAAGATTGGGGAAACTGGGCCAGTATTCCACGGGGTTTAGGAAAATGAGTGGAGATCTCAGTGAAATATACAAAACTCTGACAGTGTGAGTCAGATTTGAAGCAGATCACTCTGCGTTGAAATGAGAATAAATGTCTGCACTCACAGACTGGTGAACCTGGGGAATTCGCTCGCTCCTGGAAACCGAGACATTGATTATAGGTAAGGATTTAGAGACAGTAAAGGGATGGTGGGAGAGCAGGAGTACGGTGTGGAAATGAAGGGCCAACCATCATACTTTGAATTGGGTAGCAAACTCGATGGACCAAACGTACTACTGCTCTTCCTATTTTATAGCTTTCCAAGGTTACTCACATTAACGGATATGGATATCGTGTGGGGTAAGTGCATTGAGGAGATTTTTTCCATGAACTAGAATGGGGGAGGCTCAATGTATTGTATGACCTACTCCTTTCCCGCTGTTTCTGCACAGTCTGTGGGAAAGCTCTGTCAATGTTGTCACAAGCTCTCAGATGTTAGGAAGGAGGTCTCTGCAGTGTCGACAGGACTGTGTTCCCATTCCCTTTTCTGATAATGATGCTGAGGCCGGATGCTCTGTCCGGTTTCATCCTTTCAGACCTCGGAGTAGTTAGATTCAAATGAGTGCCTTGATTGACCGTTTCAGAGACCATTGAAATGTTTATCACATGTCAGGGTCTTTGGAGTCAGTTTTAGGCCAGCCCAGGAAATCACGGGAGATTCACTTCCTAAAGTACATTGGAGAAGGAAATTCTGTTTACAATCGATATTGGCTCCAAGGTCACTGTTACTGATCCCAGATTTTAGATCACGATATTTTATTAATTGCTTTTAACTTCCACCCACTGCCAGAGCATTAGCCTGGTCTGGATTAGCAATCCCGTGACATTTCCACAGCACCATCTCCACATGGGGGCCTATTGGAAACCACACTGAGCTGGTTGTTTCTGTGCTGCTTGACAGCTCTGTCAAAAAGAACTCCCACCGATTTGACTGTCGTGATGGGACTGAGGGGGTGGTAATTGGTCAGATTGTAATTATTCCCCTCTTCGGGAACGGGACATAGCTGAGTAATTTTCCACGTTGCCAGCGAGATGTCGGAGTTGGAGCTGGAATGAAACAGCTTCCCCAGGGACACGGCTTGTTGTGCAGCACAAGTCTTCAGTCCGATTGCAGGAATGGGGTCAGGGCCCATTGCTTGTGTCATATCCACTGTGTTCAGCTGTTTCTTCATGTCACGTGCAGCAATTGAAATTGGTTGAAGACTGACATCTGTGATTCTGTGGGCATCATGATGAGAGTGAGGTGCATCATCGACTCAATACTTCTGGCAGAGGATGGTGCAGATAAAACATCCTTCTCTTTTACACTGATGTGCAGAGATGTTCCATTATTTCGGATGGGGATGTTTATGGAGACCTTGCCTCCAGTCATTCGTTTAATTGTCCATCACTATTTTATAACTGAACGTCACAGGACTGCAGGGCTTCGTTCAGATCTGTTGGTCAAGTCTGGTAGCTTTAATGAGTTATCATCAGGTTAAAGTTCTGACATGTTCACCCACGCTCGTCACTGAACCATAAATGGTGTTGATGGCAATGACAGACTGAAGTGTTATCCTGGCAAAAAGTTTCAGGTTGTGGTTGAATGCAGGTCTGCTTCTCCTGTTGCTGTGGTCCAGCAGTTTCGAGCTGCAATAGCTGCAATGCAATTCTGCTGTCTGTTCCCCAATTCTCACTGAGACCTATTCACCCATCAGCCCTGCACTCAGTGATCTAACCTGGTTTCTGATGTGGAAATACTTCCATTTTCAAACTCTCATTCTGCTGAGGGTCTGTCTCCCCGGGTCTTGCTTCCAATCTGATACATTCCGCAAAAGCATGGAACTGATCTTAATTCAAATGTTTAATTCACCTGAATCTTTTTCCTTGAGAAATACCATCTTCTGTGTTTAAAGTAAATGTGTTTCCTCTGTTTCTCTCCCTGACCATGATTAAGAGCTCTGCAGTGTCAGTAATGCCAGCGTTATGTAGTTTCAGAGCCAATGAATTCTCTGGATTCCCAATCATCTTCACCACATTGTATATTTTCTCTTTTGGTTTGATGCCTTGTAACTCATGGCTGCCTTGTCCTCCCATGAATATGTTTCATCTTCTTGGGGTTCCATTCTGGTATTATCTTCCGAATTATCCCCAGAACCTCCTCCCATTGCGGCTCCATGGTATTTCCTGCTCAGCTCCCCTTCCAATTAACTCTGGCCAGCTACAGCCGCATGTCTTTGTAGTTACATGGCTTAATTATAACCACATTACATCTTGAAGAGTGCATTAGATATAAACTGAAAGAAGGAGTTTTAAGAGATGGTACACGAAGAATAATTGGTGGATTTCTTAACTAGATACAAAGGGAGAAACAAATGAGAGGATATTGATAAGGAGATGTGGAAAATGAGAAAACTACATTATCGAAAGAAATAGATGAACATCCCCCAATGTTTTGGCAATGCCTGTGTGCTGTGGTCCTTTGTACATTGCATGTACAACAGATAAATATGTTCAAATGCTGAGTCTGATGCCAGAATATTTATCTCCGATTATATGACAGACACTAACTTTGGAAAGAACCCAACAGACCAATATATTCAAGGGGATTAACTGAAATAAGTTGGGACACTAGAATCAAGAATTTGGAGCACACATCCTGGTAAGAATGAGAGAGTAGAGTTGGGAATTCCAGAAAAGGAGGGAATGTTGAGCGGATCAAATCATGTTTTAATGTTGTATCAATTTTATACATCATATGCATGATTTTTCGTTAACTGTGTCTCTGTTGTTCATTTATAATGTGTTGTGCACATGTGAAAAATGTTACTTAACTGCACACACATTGATTAAACAGTGTATATAAAATCACTTTTCCACCATTGAAACTGTCCTGTTGTCGTGTTACGAGGATACATGAACACCAACTCACCACCAAAAGACATGACACACTATCACTATGTTCCATACATACAGATAAAGCAAGGCACTACTTTGACTGGGACAAAGCACACACACACACATGCTAAGACACGCAAGGACCTTCTTAGAGGAATGGCATTCTAACCAGAAGTCCATCAATAAACGGATCAATTTAGATCCTGTCTACATTGTCTTGTTAAAATAACCGGAAATGACATCACCCACTTTAAGAAACCAGGATCTATAAATAGAGAGGCGGGACATACCACCAGAGCTTCAGCGGAGACTCTCACTGATGATGTCACCTAACCATGGTGACGAAACTTCTGAAAACAAACCTTCAAGCTCAGCGAGCTAACTTGCACACATATAAATTGTTTATTAGTGGAATTTAGGAGTTCCCTGTCGCTCACTTTTTAACAAATTATGATGTGAGGTGAGCTTTTCTGGGTGTGTGGTTTTAATTAACAGAGGGATTCGACATTGATGTCATAACAGTTTGGGGCCTTGTTATATGGGATTTGGACAGACGTGAACAGATTTGGGATACAAAAGGTCCCAGCAAATTCCAACTCTTTGCAATTAGTGATTTTGATCTTCAAATAAAACCAGTGGGGAAATTCGTTTAATTTTGTTACTTGTGGTTGATTAAATCAAAAGTGAGGGAAATGGCTTTTAACATTACTAAAGAGGTTCCCAAATTTTCCAAGGAAGTTTAGAAGGACAGAAGGAGGACATTTTTTAGAATTAGCAAATAGTTTGGAATTGGGTTTAGCCAGGGAGAAAAGGGAAGCTGAAATTGTAATGGAGTTGGTCAAGCACTTTGATGTATCAGAGAAACAGGCAACTGCAGTAGAGTTATAAAACTTAAATTGCAAATGTAGCAACTGGAGTTAGAAGATAAATAAAGGGACGGAAACAGAGAGAGAAGAAACAGAAAGAGAGGAAAAAGAAAGGGAGTGAGGATTTGAAATTCAGAAGTTGGGAATTATACAAGAAAGTTAAATTAACAGGATGGAGGTGAAGGGAGAACATAGGGATGTATAAAACTATGTTAATAACTTGCCATTTTTCGTTGAGAAAAATGTCAAAACCTTTTTTATTTCATTTGAAAAAATGGCTCGTCAGATGACGTGTCCAGTGAACTTGTGGGTAATGCTAGTTCAGACTAAGCTGGTGGGCACAGCTGGTGAGGTATATGCAGCGCTATCAGATGGGGGGTAAAGAGATTATCAAGGTGTCAAATTGGCAATTTTGATTGGTTATGAATTGGTACTAGAAGCATATAGACAGAAGTTCAGAAAAATAGAGACGGAACCAGGTCAGTCTTATATTGAGTTTGAAAGAAGTAACCACAGTCATTTTGATAGGTTGGTGCTGGCCTTAAAAATGGATAAGGCCTGTGAGGCTTGACGGAAGATTAATTTGCTGGAGAAGATAAAAGACTCACTTACAGAGATAGTAAGAATTAATGTGAATGTACCGAAAGTTCAAGAAGTGAGAAGCACGGCAGAAAGGGCAGGTAAATATGCACTGGGGCATGGGATGATATTTAGTTTCTGGCAGGATTTTCATCCTGTGAGGGATAGAAATTGGGAGAAGGCAGGATCACACATTACAAAGCGAAGAGTAACGCACAATACTTTACCACAGGTGAAAAAGAAGCCCAAAGAGGTTGAAAGGTGGTGAAAGGCCTCAGGAGTTCTCACTATAAGGGAGTGGAAAACATAAAATGACAGTGCCAATGGTTTCAGAAGGGCACTGGGAAAAGGTGGTTTCACTGCAGTAAGCTGGGACACACCGTGATGGGCGTTGAATGAAGGCACTTTGAGGAAAGATGTGGTAGAAGAGGCTAAGCCCAGCGGAATTACTGAAACTGGTAAAGGAGACCCCAAGTAAAGCCGAGGATCATGCAGGAGAGTGCACAGCCGAGGTCAGGGCTGGTTATTGAGTTAGTACCTGATCTCTGAAAGAATTCGCCTCTGTAGATAAAGTTTACTCAGAAAGAACAGGGGAAAACGGACAAGAAGATATAATTTTGTGAGATTTGGGATCTGCTCAGTCTCTAATAGTTGAGAGGTGAGGCGCCGGAAAAACACAACAGATCAGGCAGCATCTGAACAGCAGGACAATCGAATATCAGGCAGAAACCCATCGTCAGGAACATGGTGGGGGGGCAATGGGGCTGAAAGATAAATACGAGGGTAGTAGCTGAGCTGGTTGGAGGGTCAATGGGAAGGCAATAAGAAGATGTAGGTGGGAGTGATAGTGATATGTCAGAGGGGAGGGTGGAGTCGATAGGTGGGAAAAAAGATGGCCAGTTAGGGCGGTTCAAGAGAGCAGTGCTGGGTCGAACGGTTGGATCTGGGAGAGGTTGGTGGAGGGGAGATTTGAAATTTGGTGAAGTCAACGTTGATGTACAGTTTGAGGGTTCCAGCTGTCCTACCACCGATAGGTGTCCTATCACCCTCCTGTCCGCCTATCACCATCACACCCCACCTGCATCTACCTATCGCCTTCCAAGCTCTCTTCCACCCAGCTCCACTCCCACCCTCAAATTTATTTCTCAACCTCCTTCCCCCTCCCTTACCTCCCACTTCCTGATGAAGGATTTATGCCTGAAACGTTTATTCTCCGGCCATCGGATGCTGCTGATGTGCTGTGCTTTTCCAACCCCACACTTTTCAACTCTGATCTCCAGCATCTGCAATCCTCACTTTCTCTCGGCCGCTAATAGTAAGAGATGAAAGTATTTTCACTCTTTCTGGCATGTTAATCAAGAGCGTGATAATTTGTAGAATGGGGACATAAATTAAGCATTCCCTTGTGTAACATCAGGATGCAGTGCCAAATCAAGATTAGGGAAGTAACAGTGACAGTGAGTAACAGAGTGTCAGTTCTCGGAATACAGTTTGTTCTTGGGAACGATTTAGCAGGAGGCGAGGTGGGAGACGCACCCCTTGTGGTGAAGAAGACAACGGAAGATTAGGGAATTGAGGTGTTGAAAGAAAAGTACCCAGGAATTTTTCCAGAGTGTGTAGTAACAAGATCCCACTTTCAAAAGTTACAGCAGGAAGGAAAAACGAAAGAAACAGGCAAATGGGTTGACGCTTAGTGAACTGACACCCTGTTTGATGTAACGGTACAGAAAAAAAACTGAACAGGCAGAGGATCAGGCAGAGGTGTTTAGTCCTGAAAGGCTAATGGACTTACAACAGATATATACGCGTTATTGACTTAAAGATAGAATCCTAAAATTAAAATGGAGACCCCAATAGGTTAGTGCAGAAGGGAAATGGGACGAAGTGCACCACGTAGTGTTATCTGTAGCATACAATGTTATGGCTAGCACATATACTAATTGCAGGCGGTCACTTAGGTGTACAGAAGACTCAGGCTAAAGTACAGAAGCATTTCTAGTGGCCTGGAATGCACAAGGATGTGTTTTTTTTTTGTACATGACATACATACCAAATGGTAGGTAAGTAACAGGCAGTAATAAAACCAGCACCTTTCTTGCCAATTACTGCATTCGAAGAACATTTCACGTGGGTTATGATTAATTGTGTAGCTCCCCTTCCTAAAATAGAAGTGGAAAACTATATTTACTGACAATAATGAATGTGTCTACCAGATCTCCAGAAGCAATTCCATTATGGAATGTTAAGATAAAAAATGAGATGGAGGGGTTGGTAGCTTTCTTTACTCGCTGTGGGCTAGGCAGTAAGATTCAGTCAGACCAATGATCTCATTTTACCGCTCAGCTGTTTATGAAGTCATGGATAGGTTCAGGATAAGCAGTTTAAATCAAGTGCGTCAGAACCTGAATCCCAGGGAGCCTTGGAAAGTTAGCACCAGACGCTGAAGACCATGTTAACAGCGTACTGTTAGGGTTACCCGAATGATTGGAATAAAGGTGTCCCATTATATTGTTTGCCATTAGAGATGCCCCAAATAAATCTCCTCAGTTTACTTCCTCTGAGTTAATATTCGTTTGTGAAGTGAGAGGACCTTTGAAATTAATAAAATATAAATTGACAGGACTGAAGTCGGAAATCTCACACTTGGATTCTGTGTGTGAGGTGAAGGAGAGAGTGAATGGAGTAGGTGAGTTAGCTAAATAGTATCTGAAGAGCACAACATAGAGTGAAGCAGGTGGCAGATAAATACTTTGAAACTTTGAGGACTTCCCGTGCGAATGACGTATTAGTATTGCCACCAGTGGTAAGAAATCTCTTCAAAGCCAGGTTTAGTGGCCCCTTTCAAATTTAAAAAAAAATGTGGAGCCAGTTAAGTTATCTAGTAAAGACACTGGAGATGACAGAAAAACTTAATCGAGTATTTCATTTGGATGAATAATGCACCAGCCAAATTTAAGACTCAGGAAAAGAGCTGTGGCCAGATGAACAAATTGTGCAGTTTATCTGTATGATGTAGTGATCTTTAGCAAGTGATCAAGAATGATTATGTTTCGCACTGGCCTGACAATATTTCAATGTGTATATGACAAACAAATTATCGGAGATGGTTGTGGACAATGACAAATCTCTCGCATTTTTTGGAACAGTTAAAGAGCAGAATATGAGACTATTTCATTGGAGTCTTACCTGACCGACTTTAAACTTACAAAATGTACATGCTGTGGCTCCTACAATGTGATAGCAGATGTGCTATCGCGGATTTAAAGGAAAAAGTGTGGATAAGATTTACCTTATTCCAGTGTTATAATGGTGTGCAGAATTAATATGAATGTTATAACTGAGATTAATACTTTCGTATTTCATATAATTGGGATTAAGAATTAGAGGAAAAGAAATGTAGCCATCTTTTCATTCTGCTGGTTCACTTTATTTCCAGAAGCGGGGAGTTGTTATGAAGCCAAAAACATGTATGGACACTTTAAAACAGAACGGGTTTTGCCGAATAGAAATTAAATCCACAGATGCCAGCTAAAGGTCAAACTGTTTCACATGTCACCATTAGCTGAGATATGGATACCTGAGTTATGGTTGCTGTTTTGACAGCCATTCAAACGCAACCAAAGAGTTTAAATAACGCTCAGGAAACCAGAAGCCAACAGAATTTGAATATTATTATTTGGACACCTGGTAAGCAACCAAATTATGAGAATTGCTATATCATGGGGAGTATGCAAACCTAGCATTTTGAACACTGGTGGGAAAGCTCCTGCCATCCAACAGCAGAGCAACTGCTGTAGAGCAGGAGTGCGAACTGGCCATCTCAAACACTCTCTATCAAAGACACATGTTCATGTAAACCTACTTGCAATATAAAAAGACCCAGGGAGATCATCAGCTGATAGAGTGAACACAGCAGGGAAGATAGAAACTATATAGTCTTGAGATTGTAATGTTTAATATGTGGGCTGTTGGAACAGCATATTTTTACAGAGTTGGAGTCAGATAGAAAGTAGCTAGGAAAAGAGGGGTTGTATTTGTGAATAGTTGCTGTTTAGTGTTCACTATTAAAGTTAAGAAACAAACTTGTTAAGTTTTGTTAAAATAGTGGAATATAGGAGATCTGTGTCGCTCATATTTTAACAGATTACGAGGTGAGGCGAGCTTTTCTGGGTGTTTGGCTTTAATTAACAGAGGGGTTCATCTCCACCTTATAAATGTCCATTCACTTTAGCCCCATTTCTCTGCAGTTGGCCCATATCCTTCCAGTCCTTTCCTATCGACATATTTATCCAAATGCATTGAAATGTTGTTAATGTAGCCCCCCAACCACGTCTGCTGGCAGCTCATCCATGTACCAGCCTCTGTGTAAAGAAGTGGCCCCTCAGGTTCCCTTTTATTCCTTCCCCTCTAACCTTAAACTGATCCCCTCTAATCCTCGATTCTGTAAACCTTGGAAAAAGTCTGAGAGCATTAACCCTATCCATACACCTCGTGATTTTATGCAGCTGTATAAGGACTCTCTCAGTCTCCTACACTCTAAAGAAAATGTCCTAGCTTGTCCAACCTCTCCCTATAACTCAGACCACTGGGTCCTGGCAACGTCTTTGTAAATTTCTTCTGCACTCTTTCTAATTTAATAACAACCTCCCTATAACAAGGGTACAAAAACTGAACACAATACTCCAAATGCGGCCTTACTAAAGTTCTGTGTAACTTCAACATAAGTTCACAACTTCTATACTCAATGTCCTGCCTGATGAAGGCCAATGTGCCAAAAGCCTTCTTCACTACCCTGTCTACCTGTGACTCCACTCTCAGAGAACCGTGCAACTGAACACCAAGGTCTCTGTGCCCACTGCACCCCTTAATCCCTCCGATTCACCGTGAAACCCCTACCTTGATTTGAGTTTCCGAAATGCAAGACCTCACACTTCTATATTAAATTCCATTTTCCATTTCTCGGCCCACCTCCCCACCTGATTAAAGTCCTGCAGCAATTTTTGATAAACTTCCTCACTGGTCCTGCAACCACTTATTTTAGTGTCATCTGCAAACTTACTAATCCTGCCTTGTACATTCTCAACCAAATCATAGATAACAAACAGCAATGGACACAGCCTCGAGTCTGACAAGCATCCTTCCACTAAACCCTCTGCTTCCTACCATCAATCCAACAGTGTATCCGATTGGCCAGTTCCCCAAGCATTCCACGTGATGGAAACTTCCAGAGCAGCCTGCTGTGTGGAACCTTATCAAAGACCTTACTGAAATCCATCGAGACCCTACGTCTCCCGCTCTGTCCTCGTAAACATTCTCGGTCACTTCATCAAAGAACTCTAACAAATTTGGGAAGCATGATCTCCCACTCACAAGTCTACGCTGACAGCTCTGAATCAAACCCTGTGTAAGTAATGGGTGCAGTCAATGGAATGCTGTCCCTCATTGTAAGATGATTCGAGTATGTAATTAAAGCCATCTTCCTTGCTGAGACAGCATTAGGGGCACTCTCTACAGATTTGATCTCCTTTGTAAGGAATGATCTCCTTCCCACAGATACAGATGGTGGTATCATGAGGGTAGAGTGAAGTACCTGAGAGTTTAATCTGCAGAGCTGTGAAATACGAAGAAATGCTGATGCTGAAACATGAGGTGTCGCAGGTGTATTTCCAAAAGACACATTGATAGGGTGAGAAATTCAATACTTTACCCAGGATTGATTGGTGTGATTTATTGTCACATGTACCTCAGTACAGGGAAACACTTTATTTATGAGCAGTGGAGGCAGATCATAGTAAGCATGGCCAGACAGATCATAGGGTGGAAATAGTCTTGGACAGAGTAAGGCATACAGGATACACTGCACAAGACAAGCACTCAACAAGATCAACAAGAGCAAGATCAGCATTATTTGAACATAGAGAGTCGATTCATCAGTTGACCGAGACTTTCCTAATAGTTTATATGTCTAAATTAACTCTCCCCATGTTATTGTGCAGTCGGCGTGTGAGCCCGTACTGAACGTCAGGTTGCATACAATCCCCAACAGCAGCTACAATACCTTCGATCTGAGCAGGTAGCCATTCCCACCAGCTTCCGCCCTACATAGAGAACACCAGGCTGGCTTCTCGGAGATGGAAGGTGCTTTCTTGAGACTTCACACAAGACATATGGCTTCCCTCCTCAACACTAGAAAACCACGTTAAAGTCCCACGTGTTTATCATGAGCAACGGAGCCAGGAGGACCAACGTGGAGCAGTCTTTCTGTGCACTACTGTGCCTCTGCTCCACTTGTTCATCATGTTGGAGCATCAATCTGGAGACAGCGAGGACTGCCGATGCTGGAGATTGTCGTAGAGAGTATAATGCTGGAAACGTACAGCAGTTCAGGCAGCTCCGAGGAGCAGGAGAATCCACGTTTTGGACATAAGCCATTCATCAGGAATCAGCATCAATTACCTCATTCTGTCCCTTTGCAAGAGCGTTGAGGGGGTACGGCCTCGTACTGTCCCTGTGTAAGTGACTCAAGGAGCTGAATGGCCTCCTCCTGTTCCTTTGTAACTGACTTTAGAGGCTGAATGACCTCTTCCTGTTCCTGTGTAAGAGACTGAAGGAGCTGAATGGCCTCACCCTGTTGCTGTGGAAGTGGCTTTAGGGGCCGAATGGCCTCCTCCTGTTCCCGTGTAAGAGACTCCTGGGGCTGAATGGCCTCCTCCTGTTCCTGGATAAGTGACTTTAGGGGCCGAATGGCCTCCTCCTGTTCCCGTGTAAGAGACTCCAGGGGCTGAATGGCCTCCTCCTGTTCCTGGATAAGTGACTTTAGGGGCTGGATGGCCTCCTTCTGTTCCTGTGAAAGAGACTGAAGGAGCTGAATGGCCTCATCCTGTTGCTGTGGAAGTGGCTTTAGGGGCTGAATGGCCTCCTCCTGTTCCTGTATACAAGACTGAACGGACTGAATGGCTTCTTTTCCGATTGGACAGGACCAAGAGCTTGATTGGGTTACCCCGGTTCCTGTTTGACAGCTCGATGTGCTGACAAGTGTGATGATGCTGCAGGCCTTGAGAGGTTATTTTGTCCTGGTTTCTTTTCAGAGAGAGATTGAATGTTCATTACCAAACTGGTTAGTGAAGGCCACTGAGTAAACAGCTAGGGAGGTCTTGGGTTAATTTTAATGCAGCCTGAATGGATGTGGCCAGCTCTCACAAATTACGATCTCTGGGTTTTGGTTTCTAAGTAGCATCAGAAACTATTGGGGTCTCCACAGAGTTGGAAGCTTCAGTGACTATCTCCAGGCTGCTACCATCTCTGAATTGTCTCTTGGTGCTGTTTTTAATTCCTGGATTGGAGAAATATTTGGGACAATCTGTGTCTGAATTTTCCTTTCTGCCAGGGGCTGTGTTTATGGGATTTTCCTATATTGGAACAGTTCATTAGTAATAGTTCCTGGATTTGTTATTCTGTTAACTTGTCCAATAGAATTACGTTTTTCTAAATTCCTCTTTCTTTGCTTTCATTTTATTTTTAGTGTTTCAATAAATAGTGTTTAGCTTCACACCGAGTAGTTTGACCTATCACATTGCATCTGGAACAGTCACGTTATATTCCCTTTAAAATAAAAATAAATAGAGTCTAGGTTACCGCCTTCAAATATTTTCGAGGGGCTCTCGTGTGGTCCATCACACTAGACTCCTTCTCTTCCTGAGTACTATGCTAGAGGCACTGAATGGGCTGTCCCTGTTCTTCTCCAATCGTGTCAATGGGCTGAATGGCTTCCTCATATTCCTGTGAAACCAGCGTGAGGTGCTGAATGAACTCTTATTTTACTGTGGCAATGTGCAGTGTCAGGCAGTGCTGGTAGATGAATGTTACGGACCATTTAACAGCACAAGTCTCAATGGAGTCTGGGTCTTGCTGCACATGGACACAGACTAGTTCAGAAGCTGACGGGGATACAAAATGTTCTGAACATTGTGGAATCTTCAGTGACAATCCCCACTTCTGATCTTATGGTGGGGAGTGTGGGGGCGGGGAGATATTGATGAAGCAGCTGAAGCTGTTTGTGAAGAGGAAGCTACCCTGAGGATCTCCCACAGAGCTGACCCAGGACTGAGATGATGAACATCTTCCTTTGTGCCATGTTTGACTCCCAACACTGAAGAGTTTTCTCTGTTTCTCATTACGTCCAGTTTTGTTAAGCTCCTTGATGTCAGCAGACGTCAACCACTGCCTTGATATCAGGGCCAGTCATTTTTACCTGAACCCCTGTCTCAACCTCTTTTGTTCATATCAATAAGCCATGATATAGGAGCAGCAAGTGTTTTCTTCAAACAGGTGGTATTGAATGTCAGGATTTCTCTTCTCAAGAGTGGTGGGGAGCAAATGACTGAAAGTATTTGAAGAGGAGGTAGATGGATATTGATCTGTCAGAGAGTTGAGGGCAATAATGAATTGGGTATGAAAGAGGATTTGAGACAGAGAGCAGATCAGTCATGATCTTAGTGAAGGGCAAAGCAGGCTTGGGGAGTGAACGACCTGTTCCTGTTTCTGATTTTCTCACATTCTGTTCTTGGAAAGTTAGTGGGTGTTATTTTCATGAATGTCTGTTATGGAATGTTGCAGGCAGGGAGACGAGAGGGTTTTGTGCGCCATCTCTGGGTAAGATATCGCGGCTGTATTCTCAGTGATTCTGGGTCTAAACATGACCAACAAATGAAGCACAAGTTGCAAAGAGGGGAAGCTCTGTAAAGAGAGATGAGGGGCCTCTTTCATATCCGTGCCTGGATTTTCCAACAGCATTTCCCAAATCACTTCAAAGCGTGTGTGACAGTCTTGAGAGGCTGAATGGTCTCCTCCGTTTCTGTACAACAGGTTATAGGAGTAAGTGGCCTCCAACCTCTCCTATCTAGCAGGTATGCGGGGCTGGATGGAATACAGAAACATGGGACTGAGGAGCAGGAGTGGGACATTAGATACTTTGAGCCTTTTCCACCACGCACTAAGATTGTGGACTCAGCCCCACATTCCTGTCTGTATACTATTACCCGTGACTCACTTCCCTGTCAAATATTTAATTAAACAGCTTTCAATCCATGTGAACATAGAGGCACGATAAACTTCCAGTGAAGAGAATTCCCACTTGAAAGGTCCTTTCAGAATGTTTCGCCATCCCTCTTATAGAATCTGACAGTCATGCAGAACGGAAACAGACTCGTTAGTCCAATCTGATAACCCCGATCAGATATCAAATCTGCTCCAGTCCCATTTGCCAGCATTTGGCCAATATTCCTCCTCTTTCAGATACTTTTTAAATGTGCGATTGTAGCCGCCATCACCACTTCCTCTGACAGCACTTTCTGTACACACACCACTCTCTGTGTGAAACATTTACCTTCAGGTCCATTCTAAATTAATCGCCCTCTCATTTTCACACTATGCCCTCTTGTTCTGGACTCCCCTACCCTGGGAAGCAGAACGTGGCTGTTCAGAATATCTATGCCCCTGATGATTCTATAAACCTCTATCATGTCACCCTTCAGCTTCTGACACTCCAGGGGGAAACACCTTAACCTAGTCAACCTTTCCCTGAAACTCAAACCTCCAGTTCTGCAACTGAGTTGTACGCAGTATTGCCTCACCAACATCCTGTACAGATACAACATACCACCACAACTCCTATACTCAATGCTCTGACTGATTAAGGCAAATGTGCCAAATGTGTTCTGCACCACACTGTCGACCTGCGACCCCACTTTCAAGGAACAATGTACCTGCAGCCCTATGTCCCTTTGATTCACAACAGGACCCAGGACCTTACAATTAGGTGTATAATTTCTGCCCTGATTTGCCTTCCCAAAATGCAAAACTTCGTATTTATCTAAATTTAACTATATCTGTCACTCCCTGTCCCTTTGTCCCATCTAATTGTGGTCTCGTTGTACTCTGAGATAATATACTACACCACCTTTCTGATGTAATCTGTAACCTTACTAAATATGGCCCAAATATTCACATCTAAATCCTTTACATAAATGATGAAATGCAGTGAACTCAGTACTGATTCTTACTGCACACTGCTGCTCACAAGCCTCCAGTCTGAAAAATATCCCTCTTCCTTCAAGCCAATTGTGACTAGCTTCCTCTCTATCTCGTGTGACCGTACCTTACTCATCTGCCTACCAATTGGAATGTTGTGAACACCTTACTGAGGTCCATGTAGACAATGTCTACCAAACTGCCTTCATCAATCTTCTTTGTCACCTCTTCATAAAACTCAATCAAATTAGTGAGACATGATTTCCCATGGAGAAAGCCACGTCGACTACCCCGAACAGCCCTTGCCTTCCCAAACGTATGAGCTGAAAAATGTGTTGCTGGAAAAGCGCAGCAGGTCAGGCAGCATCCAAGGAGCAGGAGAATCTACGTTTCGGGCATAAGTATGCATGTAAATCCTTTCCCTCAGAATCCCCTCCAAGAAGTTACCCACCACTGACATCAGGCTCACCGGTCTAAAGTTCCCCAACTTTTCGGGTCATGTTTCCTTTTCAATTCCCACTGCTCCACTGCTCACAACAAATGTCAAATGTAACCAGGTCGGTGATATGGCCGATGATATCGGTCTCAGACTGGGTCAGGGTCAGTTTTAGCAACAAGTCAGGCTAGTTTCTTTAATCTGCTAAAATAGCACGTTTATGATCCAGAGCAATGTTACTCAAACTATGGTGGAAAGATGAATGGCAAACTGTTTGGAAATTGCAAATAAAAATCGATATTTCCCTTTCTAAAAACACTGACACACACACGCACACACACACACCAATTTCAAGTTGAACGCGCTTTGTCCATATATTATTGTAACTCATGACAAAAGGAAAAATTGAGAGAAGGTTGGTAAGGACGTGTTGTGCCGAAGGGCCTGTTTGCACACTGTAGGGATTCTATAAAAATAAGAATGGGAACGATGACTGTAGATTTTTTGTTTTAGCTCGCACACATTGCTGTCATGAGGAACAATGAAGGAGAGAGAGTGTAATCAGGCAGATTACATTTTCTCTCTCTCTGAGCTGAATCACACAGTAATGTCATCCTCTCCCAACATGTGAGGTCGCCTTGTACATTGTCCAAACTATGTCTCCATCACATTCCCTGTTCCATGTCGGTGCATCATTGTTGCTGTCATACACAGTGCCATATCCTTAGCAGAAAATGGTCTCGGTCGATTTGAAGATATGTTTATATGTCGCTGCATCATTAAAAAAAATAAAATGTTTCATGTATTCAGAATATTGTGTTAAAATGAATTCATTTTGCAACAAATGCAGACCTCTGGCTCAGAGGCAGGGACATTACCCACGACACTACTATATCCAGATTTTGGGTCATATTTTAAGTGTCAGCTTTCAGCTCGGTGTGGATTTATTATAATCAGGTTACCTTTCCTGAATTACACAAAACACTTTGTATTGTTAAACAAAGGCAAAATATTTGTCTCAACTAATAAAGGGCTTTTGCCCGAAACGTCGATTTTACTGCTTCTTGGATGCTGCCTGAACTGCTGTGCTCTTCCAGCATTACGAATCCAGAATCTGGTTTCCAGCATCTACAGTCATTGTATTAACTTTGTTGAGTGTACGTGCTGTGCCATCGAAGTTAACTATGAACAGCTTTAATCGTCATTATCTGTAGTCTGCAATATTAGGGAAAGAAATCCTGCAGACACAATCTGCACAATGAAGGGTCTCAAATAGATTTTCATTACTGAACACCAGAGACGGAAAAAGATCATAATTTCCGGTCCCAAAAAACCGATCAGTATTACCCAACTCTCACGTGTGACTGCCTTCTTCCTAAAACCATGACGTGATACCAGGCCGCTGATTACTGGCCAGCCTCTCCTCCCCACTGACTGTGTCTGCAATCTGTCCCTCCTCCCCCTAACCACAGAAGGCAAACCAAGCTCAGGGTCTTTGTGAAAATCAAGGCCGGAGTGTGCAGGCCTCCTGGAGAGGGGGAGGGAATTTTAAAATTAAATGGGGAAGGTGAGGTGGCAGTAATATCACTCACTGGGCTGAGGGGTGGCAGATGGATTTTCGTTTGGATTAATGCGAGGTATTGGATTTGGTAAATCAAACTTGCGCAGGACCTATACAATTAAAAGCAGGGCCTTTGTCAGTGTTGTAGAACAGAGATCTAGGCCGTCAGCGTCCCCATTGGGCGGTGGGGGGTAAAAACCAGTGTCATTGGTACTTTGGATTTTGTTTCTTTTTTTATGTTTTTAGCTTTGGAAAGTTTTGAGAGCTTGTTAGTTGCAGTAGTTTTAGTTTGTACAGATTTAAGGCTCGATGAGTCTTTAGTCATTAATGCTCAGCGATGTGTAAGTCGATATGAAATTCTCTAGAGTTCAAATGTTGCTGCAGTGTGTTATGGATAATGATGTGCTTAAATGGTGTACCTGGAACATTAAGGGGAACCATCGTCCAGTCAAGAGGAAAATATACTTTCTCGTCTTAAAAAAAGAGAGTTGTCCTATTGCAGGAGATGCACTTGATGACAAGGAACATTTGACATTACAGCAGGGCGTGTTTGCTCGGGTTTATTTCTCGTATTTTAATACTAAGAGTGGGGGAAAAGTCATAATGGATAGGAAGAATCTTCCATTTAAATTACTAGATTGTATTAACACCCATGGAAGTATCATAATGGCAAAGTCTTGAACTACGGGAGTTAATACAGTATTTTAAATGTTTATTGCCAAGCGGTGCACCCTCTTAAAATCCTGGTAGATGCATTTTCCAAATTCAGTTATCTTGCATCATGGCACATGATTGTAGAAAGAGATTTCGACTGTCTTATGGCCCCACGATGGACAGAATGTCCAAAGGTCCCCCAATACCCTCGTTATAATGTAAGCAAATAATGGATTTGTGTCTAGAACTAGAGCTGGTGGATGTCTGGAGGCAGATCTACCTCACAAGTAGGGATTTTATTTTCTTCTTTAACCCGCAGAAATGGCACAATGGGTTGATCTCTTCCCCATCCCTGCAACAATCTTAGACTCCATTGGGAATATTATCCCAACATTCCTGTCCCAGAAGTGGGATAAAAGTCTCATAAAATTATGTTGTATGCAGATGGTCTTATGTTTTTGTCAAATGCCGCAATTTCGGCAGCTCACGTGATGCAATGCAATAATTCGCTTGTCGCCTTTTCGGGCTCTATGATTAATTTTACAACGTTGGAGGCCATGCCTGTGGGAGGTCTTGGGGAAATACCTGATGAGGGCAAATCCTGGTTTCCTTTTAAATGGTCACGGGGGGTGTGGTGGGGGAGGGCTTCCCAATTTCGGTATATTCATTACATCCGTCTTTGATCATTTATTTAACGTGAACTATGTCCATTTATTTGACAAGACCTTCAAAGATGGGAGGCACTTCCAATATCCTGGCTAGGTCGGATAGCTCTTATTAAGGAATGTCCTTCCTCATTTACAATATCTCGTGTGAATGCTTCCTTTGATGTTTCCCACATAGGTATTTAGGAGACATAATGGCGGGTTTAGCTCTTTTATTTGGCAGCATAAGCAACTCTTTATCAAGCTAACCAAATTGCATCTACCCCACAGATTGGTGGGAGTAGATCACCCAGATAAAAGCTATCAATTAAGCTCTTTTTTTTATCCTATGTTAGTGCCTGGGCTGCTGAGGACTCGGCATCAATTCTGTGAGATATTGAACCCTATCAGATAAAGTGAACCTTTATTCGTCTGTTTTTCTTAGCTAAATTGACAACATTTATGAAGTATTGTCATAACCAAATAATTATCAATATTGTTAAAGCATGAATGGCAATGCGTCAGATCGACGGCAATACAGCCAAAATCATGTTTCTTACCCCTGTAATTGGTACACCGGGTTGTCATCCGGGGAGAATGGATTCCAGGTTTAAACTGTGGGCAGTCAGGGGTGTACCATGTTTGGGTGATTTAGAATTAGTAGAATCCCTACAGTGTGGATACAAGCTCTTGGGCCCAGCAAGTCCACTTCGACCTTCTGAAGAGTAACCCACCTAGACCCATTCCCCTACCATCCCATATTTACCCTGATTAATGCCCAAACCTACACATCCCTGAACACTATGGGTGATTTATCAATGACCAATTCATCTAACATGTGCATCTTTGTACTGTGGGAGGAAACCCACACAGACACGGCGAGAATGTTAACTTCACACAGCCAGTCACCCGATGCCAGAACCAAAGCCGAGACTCTGGTGCTGTGAGGCAACAATGCTCACCACTGAGCCACCACGTGTTATTTGATGGAGAAACAATGATATCATTTGATCAAATAACTTGTACGTATGGACTACCTAGTAGGGACCTCTTCTGTATTTTTTTCCCAGATCAGAGATTTGATTTAAAAAAAAACACTTTTACCACGCTCTTACAGATCCGATAAAGGGAAGTGGGCGCTTATTGCTTAGAATACACTCGATCAGTACCCTTTATCATTAGTTGGAGAGTGTCCCCTCAGACGAGACTGTGCAGCTTTGTGATGTCTGCTAGAGAGAGTTGGGGGTTCAGAACACTTCGGAGACATGGGAGGACATTTGTGAAAATGTTTGAAGGATTTTGATCTGTAATAGGACCCATACCATGCAGTTGAAAATACTTCGTAGGGTCTATCTGACCCTAAATTGTCTCTCAAAATGCGAAGTGGGATTATTTTCAGCATGTCCGAAATGCAGAATGACTACAGGCACTCTTACTCATTGCTTGTGGTTCTGCTGCAGACTTCATCTATTTTGGAGCACTGTGTCAGATGTGATAGAGTGCGTATTGAGAACTGAATTGGAGATGGACTTGGTTTCTGTTTTCCTGGGCCTGCCCAAGGTATTTTCCACAGATGAATATGGGAAAAAATTATATCCTTACATTCCGGACTTTCCGTGCTAGGAAAAATATTCTGTTGCGTTGGATGTCTGAACTCCCCCACCCCCAGAGAGGAAGAACTGTGAACATAAAAATGTGTATCAGTTAATGCTCTTGATGAACGAGAACTGTCATTTTGTTATGCTGAGCTGTATTATTTATTCATTATTTATTGTGTAGTTTTGTTTTTTTCTTCTGTCTGTGTAGTGCTTTAAGTTGTTTTGTATGTAATTTTCTCAGTTATTTGAGTTGTGTTGTTATTGGTTTATTATAATATTTAAAAACTCTTTTTAAGTATTTTATTTTAAAATAAAATGCTAACTTTGATATAATACAGCCCCAAAAAAACTCTCATTAGAGAGACCACTCATGGTGGTTTATCCTGAGGATCACCACATCTGGGGCGATAGGGTGAGGCTGAGAGAGTGTCCCCTTCATGGTAATCTCTGTCAGTGTGAGGAACTGAACTGGCGCTGTTGCCCTGCCTCTACATCACAAACCTGCCGTCCTGCCAACTGAGTGGGAGACCGTGTAACTGTTAAAGACAGAAACTGTCACAAACAAAGGGTAAGAGAAACATTCATAGTAAGGAAAGTGGTACAGTTCAGATAACGGTCAAGATAATGCCTGAGGGTAAAAATGGTCTCTGCTCGAAATTGTATTTATAACAAGACGTGTTTAGAAGTTGTTTTTGGTTTAATATCATTAAGGTGAGTCAAGTGACTCTTATGTGTTACACATTGGGACACTACCATTTTCCTGAAACTGGGAAATATTTGGAACATTATCCCCTGTATACCTCCAGGGATTCCCTTGATGCAAGCTGCCTGAAAATGAGTCACGCCTCCTTTTTTCTGGTCAAAGCCTCAATATCTCTTGGCATCCAGGGTTCTCTCTTCCAGTCTCACATAACCTTCACCCTCACAGCAAAATGGAAACCTTGAACTCGAGCTATCTCCTACTTGCCCGAGATCCTTTTACCTGGAATCAAACAACTCCAATCATCCCCTGCAATCCCCTGTCTAACTCCAACAACATACGCCTTGCCCCAATTTAGAACTTGAATCTATGGACCAATTTTGTCCCGACCGTAACTATTTTAAAATTAATACAACTCTGATCACTTTTACCAAAATGGTCCCCCTCTTTATCTCCTTCACCTGTCCTGCCCTATTTCCCAACAGTGGGTCGAGTTTGTCCCTTCCCGAGTACGATACTCTATATATTGATTGTGGAAACTTTGCTGAACACACTTAACAACTTACGTTCCATCTAAGTTCTTAACCATCTGGAAGCCCCAGTCTATGTTCGGAAAATTGAAATCACCTATTATAACAACCCTATTGTTCCTGCAAGTCTCCCCAGTCCCCCTGCATATTTGTTCCCCTAATTCACATTGTCAATTATAGTGCAATAGTGTTGATTATAACATTACCAACCCCCTCTAACTACTTTGTTTCACGAAACCTCATTGGATATTATTTCGGGTATTTCAACTTTAAATACTGGTGTAATACTCGCCTTAATCAGAACTATTGGTATTTAAACTGTTTCCATTAACATCTCTACGTCGCAGTGATTTTCACATCCATGGCACCCCTTGTCAAGGCACAGTGGAGATATGGAGCTGGAAATGGATGGGAGCTGCACATCCTGTCACTTCCAACATTGGCTGCAAGTTTCCCCACACTGGGCAGCGATCTAACACAATGTTACCAAACAATGCAACAGCCTGGGTTGAAATATGAGTGAACCAGTGCAGTCTGCAGAGCTCCCCAAGCTGGACATTTAGACCATGATTATAGATCAAGTATTGGTGTGGGCTGCACAGATTTCCACTCTGGACATTTCTGGGTTGTATTTAGCAGTACGCTAGCCATATCTACACAGTGCTCCATCCTGAAAGTATAATGGATGGGCTGGTTATGTGAGTTGGATTGCGAATGTGAGAGAACTAAACATCTGGCAATACCTTTATTTTGTGTTTTCATTCTTGTTATTGGACCCTTCAAATCCAGACTCATCCGGTTAGACCCGACCCTCTGGATGAGTCATGGGGACTGTTGTTGCAGCATCTGGGTCCCCAACATGACCGACAAATGGAGCAGAGGCTGCAGAGAGGACAGTCTCCGTACAATGGAATGAGGGAATCACTATCAGATCGGCCGTGGTCTTAGCAAATGGTGGGGCAGGATTGTGTGGACCACGAATGCAACTTATTCATATATTTGTGTTTGTTCCAAGCAAACTCCCCTTCTCTCCCAATGTCCCACACTAGTGGGGAGTGAGTCCTCCTCCTGTTCCTGCGTAACAGGATCCTCGGGCCTCAGTAGCCTCTAGATTTCCCTGTGTCCCAGTTTCGAGCAGTTGAATGACCGCCTTCTGTTCCTGTGTCCCAGTCTCGAGCAGTTGAGTGACTGCCTCCTGTTCCTGTGTCCCAGTCTTCAGCAGCTGAGTGACTCCTCCTGTTCCTGTGCCCCAACTGATCAGGTCCCAGGGCTTTGTTCACCTTTATATGTTTTTAAATGTTCAACATCTCCTTGTAATATAGACACCTTTCAAGATATAACTACATATTTCTTCATTCTCTCGCTCTTGTAACCTCCTCCACATTAAATACTGAGGAGAAATACTTGTTTAGTATCCCTTCCATCTCCTATGGTTCAACACATAGGTAGCCTTTACTGACCTTTAATGTGCCCTATTCTCTCCCTAGTTAATCTTTTGCAATTATTAGAGTTGCTTCAATGCCTCGTTAACCCTATTTCGAAAGCCATCTCATGGCCACATTTTTCTGGTCCGATTTCACCGTTCACTATACACTTACTTACTGCCCTACACCTGTGGGAATCCAATTGATCTCAGCTTGGTTTACCTGACATATGCCTCCTTCCTTAACTTGACCAGAGCATCAATATATCTAGCCATCCAGCACTCCCTGCACCCACCAGACTTGCCCAACTCACTAATAGGAACACGTTGGCTCTGGACTCTCTTAAACCACGTTTTGATGCCCTTGCATTTTCTAACCATCCCTTTACCTGCGAATAAGGTATCCCAATGTGCCTTTCACAGGGCTCGCCTAACACTTTCACAATTGGCCTTATTCAAAGTTAGAACTTTAATATTTACATCAGATCTTTCCTATTCCTCAACTAGTTTAATACTAATATTTATGTGTAACAGACTTGAATGTTAAATAAACATTTCCTGCCCCTATGTAACAGGCTCAAGAGGCTGAATAGGCTCCTCCTGTCCCTCTGTAATAGACTAGAGAGGCTGAATGACCTCCTCTTGTCCCTCTGAAATAGACTCAAGAGGCTTCATGGCCTCCTCCTGTCCCTGTGTAACAGATCCGAGACATTAAATGAGACAGCAACCTGTGGATTACGAGCAGCCATTAAACTGTATCTTATGGAGGTCCATCCCTTCTCAGTTACAGAAACACACACAACACAATGTACTCCAGGTGCCCTCTCAGTAACACTTCATACAGCTGCAGCGACACATCTCTTTGTTTTGAATGATTCTTTCAGCAAAATGTGCCAATATTCCAGCTTTCCACCTGTTCAAAGCAACAGGCTAATATGGGTTGGATGGTCTTCTCTTATCCCTCTGTAAGAGGCCCATAGGGACAGAATTGCTTCGGCCTGTTCCTGAGCAGCAGTCTCAAGGTTCTGTCTCAAGGTTATGAAAGGATTTGAAAACAGGGCATTAAAACCAGGAGCGGTCGCACACTGGTCAATAAGTACCGTACTTTGTGTTCAGGTATCTAGAAACTTGCCCACACGACTTTTTTTATGCAGTCGATCTATTATTTTATAACTGCCTCCTTTCATAAACAGAGTGGAACATATATAGACCCCTGCAGTGTCCTGTTAATACTCTCATATACAAGTTAATTAAAAGATTTAAAAGATTTAAAGATTTATGATCCATCCCTCAGCAACCCTCATCCATTCCATCCAAAACCAGTAAATGAAAAGTGATGTTTTGAACGGGTTAACTGAGCCTACTTGTTCGGTAAGTGCGATTAATGCCAATCTCCATGGATTCTAATTATGCCAGTGGAGGATTTCCATCTTTTAATGATAAATGGGCTCCATTCATTGTGTTATCCCATAACATGAGCGGGAGCATCACCGACAGCACTGACAGGGAACAGCAGATCGAGAGAGAAGGGGAGGAGAGATCAGAATCTTAGAACAGTAGACTGGAATGTACCAACAATGGATCAGAATTTGAGAACATTAAACTAGAATATTCAAACAATGGATCAGAATCTGAGAACATTAGACTGGAATGTTCCAACAATAGACAGGAGTTTATCCGATTATGTTTGGTATCTTTCTGCATTTTATTGGTGGTCATTATCATCTCAGATCTATTACGCCCTTCTCATTATTCAATACATTTATTATCCCTTCCTGGCTATCGTTGATGTTCCTGTTGAGTGTCACTGTCCAGATTTTGATTTCTATAAACCAGTTATGACTATATTATTGTTATTTCATATAGTCTACACTTCTTGCCACAATTATTGTTCCTGTTGAATCTCTCAATCCAGATATTCACTCTACAGACCACTACTAACTACATCAATGAACGTGTTCAATTACTGTTTCGCTCTCTGCTCTGGCCGTGTTACTCACGGGTCTCTATGTTGATCTATTCAGTTTCAGGGGAGAACCACAATGCATTGTATCATTGCCTTTGCTGTTAAGAGCATGGAGGTCACCGTCTACTGCTCTGGTTACAAACTCCACTTCCTTCCACTGTTTCCATCCCATCCCTGGCCAATATCTGCAGCTGAAGCAGACAAGTCACAACTGTGGGAGAGCCCTTTGACTATGAGCTGATTCCTGACACCATGCCCTGAACATTTCTAACTTGAAATACTGACCACTCCAGAATATAACTCACTGGTTTATTCCATCTGCTGTTTGAACCTTAAGCTATGAAGTACAGTCTTAATGAAGCCAATAATGTGCTGCTGACGCTCCGGGCTTCAAACCTGCCGAAGCAAATCTGATTCGACCGCACACCAAACTCCCATCCATCTGTCATTCATGTTCACGCCGATATATATTGCTGTTGTGTCTGACACTGACTTTATTTTAACATTCTCAAACACTTTACCTCATCTGTCCATGAAACTTCCCTCATTCTCTTTGTTGACTAACAAAACGTCTGCCATTGTTCGTATTTAAAATAATTTCCTCCATGTGCGTTCCTTCTCAAACAATGAGTTTCGCATTCAACCACGCACACGCACACAAACACACAGAGCAAATCTTCCCATTGCAGGCAGTAATCTGATGCGAGGATAGTTAGCATATGATAGTAAAGTTTGCAATGCTCTCCATGCTGGGCAGATAGTGTAGTTTACTGAGCAGCACGCTCGCATGGTCTGCACAGCTCTCCATGCTGGGCTGTCATCTTGTCCCAGTTTATATTTGTTTGTGGTGGTCGGTGAAGCAGATTCAGAATTTGATGTAACAAACCATTTCAACTGAGCTGACAATGCTTTATTCAATGTTATCATTCCTGTGATTTTACTCACAAAGATCTCACTTCTCCAGTTAGTCCCACTGCCCTGTCTTTTTCCCCATATTTCCACAACATCTTTTCAGTTAATTAACTGTTCGCAGGAGGCTCCCAAGCACTGATGATGTCGCCTAGCCAGGGGACGAAACGTTTGCAATAAAAACTTCCAGCTCGGCGAACAGAACCACAATAATTAACTGTCTCTTTCTTTCTTTAATGTGACTCTTTCTGTCCCTCTGTATCTTTTCCTGGCCTTGGGTTTTGTCTCCTTAGTGTATCTAGTGCTGGCATTGTGTAACTCAGAAATACTGAAATGGTGTGTATCAAGCTGTTATTTACTTCCCGGTATGTCCCATGTGATGGTCCATGGACAGGCGTGTTTCAGAAGTTATGAGACACATTCTTGTAACTTGGTCTGTACCTGTGGTTGTCCCTCTCAGGTGACCTTGCGATCAGTAACACGAGGGAGCCCACTGAGTGAAGGACCAGGCATCTAAATTGCCTGACAATGCTGTAATTTTTTAAATAAATCATTAGTTTCTCATTTTTATTAGTAAGAGGTCTTAAAGGACAAACTGCCTAATGAAAACGTCTCAAGTAAATAACTTACGGGGCTTTTAGGGATTTTAATAAATGCTAGTAACAATGGCCAGCTCGCACAGACCACACGTTCTAGTTTGTTTTTTTCTGGAGCTGTAACAATCACCGGGTGCTTGGGGTCCCAGAGGGGTTGGAACTTTTAGTAAATTATCCCTAGCTGCTACTCTCTCTAAAGCCTCACTTGATGGTGTTTCCTCCTGGATTGGAGAACTGTATGCAAGAATGCATGTCTGAATGTTCCTTTTAGCCAAAGGGTATGTTTAGGTGATGTTAATAGATTGAACAGTCCATTTGTAGAACGCACTGTATCCATTATTCGGTCAGGTTTTCCAATAGGCGCCTCATCTTCCGCCTAGGAACCCTCCAACCACAAGGGATGAACTCGGATTTCACCAGTTTCCTCATTTCCCCTCCCCCACCTTGTCTCAGTCAAATCCCTAGAACTCAGCACCGCCTTCCTAACCTGCAATCTTCTTCCTGACCTCTCCGCCCCCACCCCACTCTAACCTATCACCCTCACCTTGACCTCTTTCCACCTATCACATTTCCGACGCCCCGCCCCCACATCCCTCCTCCCTACCTTTTATCTTAGTCTGCTGGACACACTTTCCTCATTCCTGAAGAAGGGCTCATGCCCGAAACGTCGATTCTCCTGTTCCTTGGATGCTGACTGACCAGCTGTGCTTTACCAGCAACACATTTTCAGCTCAGGTTTTCCAATAGTTAAGTTATTCTAAATTCCTCTTCACTTTGTATGGATTTTCATTAGAGGATAGTGAGGTTGAGCAACTCTATGGTAGCCAAAGGCCTGATCAGGAACTGTATAAATACATCCAGGCATTACCTAAATTTGATGAGAATGATGGGGGAGCCTTTTTAATTTAATTTCAGAAAGTGGCTAAACAAGTGCAGTGGCCAGAGAACATGTGGATTTAGTTTATCCAAACAAAGCTGATAGGTATTTGCATCCCTATCGGAGGAGGTGAAGAAAGCCAACTGAAGTGCATATGAGCTTGTGCCAGAAGCCGACAGTGTTTCAGGGATCTAAAATAGCATCCCTGGTTAAACGCACGTTGTGTTTGAAAGAATCAAACAAAGTAATTTTGAAAGGTGGGGAATGGTATTAAAAACAGAGCAAAGCTATGACACTCTGAGAGAGACTCTAATTTTGGAGAAGTTCAACAATTCACTTCCTGCAGTCGTGAGAACGCGTGCGGAAGAGCAGACTGTTAAAAAGGCAAGATTAGAAGCTGAAATTGCTGATGATGGTGATTGGGTTCAGAAATCAAAGTTTGGTTTCTGTGAGGGATTGAGATGAATGTGTGAGATCTTCTGAAAACATATCCATGTGAGAGTAAGGTTTACTGGCCTCGGCCAGGAGTAGCAGGTAAAGAGGTTACAGCATTAAGGGGTACAGAAGGATGTAACTCTTTTATGCTGAGACATAAGGAGCTATGTCATTCAGAGGGACTATTGGAGAGCTGAGAAGTGCTCCATTATGTAATGTGAGGTCAGAGTGTCCAGTGGAAACATCAACAGATTTATTCCACAGTGAGGAAGGAGGCCTTGAGCTTGGTGTTGGCATTACAACATTTCAGCAGTTAAATTGCAAATAACATACCTGAGACAAACCTTTGTCACGGATCGTGACCCCTTAAAGTTTTTGGAGAAGTTTAGTGAGAAAAATACCAGCCTGTTTCAACTGAGCTTATTATTGCTGCCATTCAATTTGAAATTATACAGGTGACAGGGCGAGAAAAAGTAAGTTTTGACACGTTGTGGAGACTTGGATGAAGAAAGACAAAAGGCATTCTGTGGCAGGAGTAAAATGACTGAAATCGAATCGAGTTGTGAACATTTGTATGCTCAGAGTCAATGTAATATATATTCGTTCCAGTCTACTAATAGAGGAAGATTAGGCGGTCTAAAATGAATCCATTTTTGTATATTGATGGATCATTTGATTAAAGGTGGAGTTGTGAGAATACTATCACTGTAAAAAGGTTATTTTTTCTTGGGTTTTGTTTTTTGAGGAGAGTTTTAAAGGCAGAGATGCAGAACTTCTGTCTGAAAACAGTTTAAGTAAATAACTGAGAAAGCCTTTATGTTTTATTAAAACGGTGGTAACGATGGAAGGGCAGTGGCCAGCTCTCCCAGACCAGGTTTTCTCGTTTTGTTTTTAGCTGCAGCATTCAGAAGCTGTTCGGGTCCCAGAATGGTTGGAAGTGTCAATACATGATCCCTAGCTGCCTTTCTCTCTGAGATCTCTGTTGATGTTGATTTCCCCTGGATCAGAAAACTTCATGTATAGATCTGTTTTTGATTATGTCTTTGTGCCAAGCGGTGTAAACCAAGAAGGTACGGGATCTATTGTTTGTGTAAGTTTTCAAACATATAAGCCATCCTGAGATGTTCTTTTCTTTGATAGTATTTTATCTAAATCATTTAAATAGATTATATTTTGCTTAATTTCGAGTGGTTTGACCAGTCACAACATATCTGGAACGCACACTTCCCATCTATATTCAAAATAACGAAAGGTTTGGGTCTAAGCGGCCTTCTTAAAATATTTTGTGGGGATCTGGTCTGGTCCACAACACTTATAGACGAGGGGTTTCTGACAGACTCCTGTTATTAAAAAGTTCGTGGAGGGGCTGGGGTTGGTTTGCTGGAAGTTGTGATGTGAGCTGCCTCAGACATTCAGGGAGACCTGAGGATTTGGTGACCCAACTTTGGATGGAGCCTGGGGACTGTAGTTACAACATCTGGGTCTGCAACATGAACAACAAATGGAGCAGAGGTTGCAGAGACGGGAAGCTCTGAAACCACGCAGTGAGTGTGTGACGAAAGGGATCTGCTGTGTCCACCCCGTATTTTCCAGGAACAGCTTCCCAAGCTCCACTTAACCCAGGAGCAGAGCGTGAAGGGACCCTGACAGAACAAGAAGCTGGTCACAGAGCGGTGTCACCTCCTTTAACACGTCCTGCAGCTTCACACCAGGGGAAGGACGGTGCTGCCAGTGGCTGTGACGGTCACAGTTTCATTCAGCTTCTATGTTCTGGAACTTTCCAAACAGGATTGGGTGAATATCCATCATCTCAAAGTATGTTGCCATCAATGTGACGGAGGATGGAGCAAAACCTCTCATGTCTGAACTGGTCTGAGTGAACCCCCCAGTACACAGTATCATTAATCTCTGTAATCCCTCTCCATTTCAGTAACATACTGAATTCCATTATTCCTGTAAATGATATGATAGAGTATATCATGTTATATTGCAGCTGCCAAATTATTATCCATTGCCTTTACCTCTCTGTATCTATCTGTATACCCTCCACCCTCTCTTGGTAATTTAATCTCTTGTTTATCACAGCAACATGACCAAACTCAGTATCTGTATATCTGTTCCATCCTCCTGATCATTGATATAGATTGTAAATAGTTGAGGACCCAGCACTGGTCACTGTGTGACTCCACTGGTGACGTTCTGTCAAACTGAATTAGACTGATTTATCCGGAGTGCCTGCTTCCTGTTTGATACATAATCCTCCCCCATTACTATGTAACACAGTCGTAAAGCTGAATATGAACAAGGAGCATCAGTCAGGAATCCAACACTTCGAACCTGCTCTGCCATGGAATACAATCATGACTGTATTTGCGGCCTCTGTTCCACTTCCCTGCCATCTCTCAATCCTAAAACTGTAGTCTCTTGTAGGAGATTGCGCGACATGAAAAAATATCCACTCCACATCGATACGTTCAATTACATTTAGCATTTTACAGACCTCAATAAGCTCTCCTTTCATTCTTATAAAGTCGCGAGTATAGACCTAAACTGCTCAATTTCTCTTCATAAGACAAACACTTCAAATATGGAATCAATCTAATGAAGCTCTTCTGAATTACCTCCAATGGAAATACCTCATTCTGCAGGACACCCAAACTGTACTCCAGTTACAGCCGCACGAATGCCTTGCATAGCTACACTAACACTCCCTACCTTTCTACTCTATCCTCTTACAAATAAACGCTGAAGTTATGCTTGCATTCCTCATTACTTCAAGTACCCGCAAGCAAGTTTTCTGTGATATGCTAGCAGACACCCAGATCCCTCTGGACTTAAGCACTTTGAAGTTTCTCTCCATTTAGATAATGATTTGCCTTTTTATTAGGCTGGCCAACTTGAATAACCCCATATTTATACGCTTTAATTTTCATTGCCAAATGTTTGCCCATTCACCCAATCTATACAAATAGTTTTTAAATCTGTTGTGGTTCTGTTCGCCGAGTTGGAAGTTTTTGTTGCAAACGTTTCGTCCCCTGGCTAGGCGACATCATCAGTGCTTGGGAGCCTCCTGCGAAGCGCTTCTTTGATGTTTCCTCCGGTGTTTATGGTGGTCTGTCCCTGCTGCTTCCGGTTGTCAGTTTCAGCTGTCCGCTGTAGTGGTTGGTATATTGGCTCCAGGTCGATGTGTTTGTTGATGGAGTTTGTCGATGAATGCCATGCCTCTAGGAATTCCCTGGCTGTTCTTTGTCTGGCTTGACCTATGATAGTAGTATTACATCAGGAGCATCTCGGAACTGACAGCCAGACTACTGCGACCCCTAGGACTCATAACGGCACACAAACCAACAGCCATGCTCAGACAACAACTCACCAGAACGAAGGACCCGATACCCAACATGAGCAAGACGAATGTAGTGTACAAAATACCATGCAAGGACTGCACTAAATACCAAATAGGACAAACAGGAAGAAAGCTAACAATCCGCATACATGAACATCAACTAGCCACGAAAAGACACGACCAGCTATCCTAAGTAGCCACACACGCAGACAACAAGCAACATGAATTCGACTGGGACAACACTACTATCATAGGGCAAGCCAGGCAGAGAACAGCCAGGAAATTCCCAGAGGCATGGCATTCATCCACAAACTCCATCAACAAACACATCGACCTGGACCCAATATACCAACCACTACAGAGGATAGCTGAAACTGACAACCGGAAGCGGCAGAGACAGACCACTATAAACACCGGAGGAAACATCAATGAAGCGCTTCGCAGGAGGCTCCCAAGTACTGATGATGTCGTCTAGCCAGGGGACGAAACGTTTGCAACAAAAACTTCCAGCTCGGCGAACAGAACCACAACAACGAGCACTCGAGCTACAAATCTTCGCACAAACTTTGAGTTTTTAAATCTCTTGCATCATCATTCCGACGTAATTTCCCACCAATGTTAGTGTCATCTGAAAATGTAGCTATAGTACTTTCTATCCCGGCAACCAAGTCATAATGTCGATCACAAATGGTTGAAGCATGAGAACTGAAATCTATGGCACCCAACAAATTGCATTTTCCAATAGAAAATGACACAGTTAATCCATCTTACTGCATTTTGTTGGTTAACCAATCCTCCATCCAAGCCAATACATTACTCCTAAACCGATGCTGTCTGATCTTACTACTCACTCTTTGGAGAAGCGACGTATCTGAATCCTTTATGAAGACCAGATATATTCCATCTCCAGGATTCCCACTATCCACCTTGTTTGTCACATCTTTAAATAACTCAAGAAAACACTTCAATCATGGTTTATCCTTTGTAAAACCATGTTGACTCCGATGAATTGTGGTTTACGTTTGCAAATGTCCACAACAATGGATTCTAATGATTTGCCTTAAATTACAATACTTTATTGTTACATTTTACTCCCTAATGTATTCAGTTATTATAAGTTCTTCCCTTTCTAAAACCTTTACGTTTTCTTTGAATTCCTGTTTGATGGGCAAAAGGGTTTTAAGAGATGTGCTCCACTTGCTGCGTAAGCGGTATGTGTGGCTGACTGGACCCATCCTCCTGCTGGTGTACAAAATCGATGGGATAAAGTCATTCTGGCGTTCCCATGTTATCATCTCCAAGGCCAGACTGACTACCTCCTGTTGATGCGTTAGAGGGTTGGGGATTACGGAATCTTCCCGTTGCTGTGTAACATTTTGAGAGGCTGATGGATCTTCTCATATTTCTCCATAACAGGTGGAGATACTGAACGGTCACCTCATGTATCCCAGTAATGGAACCGAGGGATTGATTGGTCTTCTCTTGTTCCCATACAACAGTCACGTGTCTGAATTACCTCCTCCTTTCTCATGAAATAAGTCTCAGATAATTTTTATCCTTATCCAATTCTCTTGCAACAGACTCGGTGGGTCTGAATGGCCTCCTGTTATCGCAGTGTAACAAATTTCCAGTCACTGTGTGACCGCTTTCAATTCCTATGTTACGGACTTGAGGTGGCTGAATGGGCTGATTCTGTTGCTGTGTAATAGGATACTGGTGCCGCATGGATTACCCAGGGGCCAGTGTTATAGCTTCGAGGGGCTGAATGGCCTCCTCCTGTAAATATACATTCGGCTCCAAGGGCTGAACAGCCTCGTCCTATTCTGGTGGAACAGGGTCAAAGGCCTGAATATCCTTCTGTTGGTCGTGTGTAAGAGGCTGAATAACGGAATGGATTCCTCCATTACCTGTGTAATTCTCTTCAGTTGTTGACTCCTTCCTGTCATCTATGTTGAAATATGATCTTCTTTCATTTTTATAAACTCCAATGGCTATTGGATCAACCTTTTGTTATAAGTTAGCACCTTCATTGCAGGAATCAGTTGAGGGGACCATCTCTGAGCTGCTTTCAATATAATAACATCCATTCTTCATTGAAGAGACCAAATCTGTACACACTACTCCAGATGTGATCTCACTAAGATCCTGTACAGCAGCAGCAATACTTTACCACCCTGCTGTAAGGTTCCCACCCAGGTTAGAGCAGTCTCAGCTCTCTGGGGGAAATACAGAGCATTGTTGAATGATCATTGTCCTTCTCTACTTCACCAGCATAACGGGAGATCTGGAGAAAATGTCACAATGATGCTTAAGAAGATCATAAATGATGTGGCGAGATGATCTCTACCATTAATCTCTCCAAATTCCACGTCGCTCAGATTCTACAGAATCTTGTAATGTGGAGCGTAAAAACAGCAAGAAGAAGGAAACATTGATGGGAGTTATATATCAAAGTGAAAGCTGCAATACAAATGTTGGGCAGGTCATAAAATAGGAAAATGAGATATACAACTTTGTGGCTACTGCAGTAATAATGTACTGTTTACATTATATCTAACCTGTGTTAACCCAACTGAATGCTAATGCTGGGAGAAATGGATTTCATGAGCATGTTTTGTCGAGCACTGAGCTGGAGGTCAGGTTATTTAGAAATTGATGTTGGATGATCAGAAAAGCTAATTGAAAACTTTGCTTTAAAGGACCTTTTGGGAACCGTGACCACAATGCATTGTTTTTCTTTCATGCTGTTTGAGTCCATGGTAGTTTTTGTTTTATTTGAAGTTACTGTTATAAATCTGAATCATGCAAGCCCTGAAGGTGTAAGGAGAAAGTGGGCACTGCAGCTGCTGGAGATCAGTGGCGCTGAAAAAGCACAGTCAGGCAGCGTACGAGGAGCAGGAGCATTGACGTTTCGGGCATAACCCTTTATCAGGAATGAGGCTTCTGGGTCAAGGGAGCTTAGCGATAAATGAGAAGGGGGTGTGGCAGGAGGCAGGTAGCTAGGAATGCGATACGTAGATGAAGGTGGTGTTGAAAGTGATAGGTGATGAAGGGAGACAGAACGCCTCATCTACTGCATCCTTTAAACTCAGTGTGGTCTTCTCTACATTGGCGAGACATACGTGGATCATTTCAGAGACCATCGCTGGAACAGCCACATTGACCAACTCCACCGCCTTGTGGCTGAACACTTTAACTCTCCTTTCCACACTGCCAAGGACATGAGTGTCCTGGGCCTCCTCCATCGCCAAACCCTAACCACCCGAAGCATGGATGAAGAAAGGTTCCTCTTCTGCCTTGGGACCCTCCAACCACAGGGGATTAATGTAGATTTCACCAGTTTCCCCATTTCCCCTAACTCCATCTTATCCCAGTCCAATATTCCAACTCAGCACACTCCCCCTTTTGAACTTTCCTATGTGTTCATCTTCCTTCCCATCAATCTGGTCCATCCTCCTCTCCAACCTAAACCTTTCAGCCTCACCTTTAAGTACTTATTAGGTCAAAGGAAGCAGCTTAGGAAAATGCCAAGTGTTGTAGTAAGCCAATGGATTCGGAGAAATGTAGGACACAGCAACGGATGACCAAGAAACTGAGAAGGAAATCAAAAAGCGAAACAGCATGCAAACAAAAGAAAACCATAAAGACTGCTAAAGAAAAAAAACATAAAGACTGCTAAAAAAAAAGACTGCTAAAAAACAAACACATCAGTGAATGAAACAAAAGTAAAAACAAAGGTCAAATGTGGAACAGTAGGTGTGCGAGCAGGGTAATTTATTGAAGAGAATAGAGAAATCACAGTGGAAAGAAACAGTTTCTTTGTGTCTATCTTCAAGGCAGAATATCCAGAAATTTTCCCAGAAATACCAAGTGACCATGGGACTTCTGTAAGTAAAATCTAAGATCATTCTTATCAATGTTGAGGCCATCTTTTAAAAGGAAGCTAGATTGAGTAGTTGTAAATCTAACAGATCAGATGTACTTCATACAAGAATTTCAGAGGAAGCAGCAATAGACGTATTGATTGCATCTCAGATTTTCATGTTATTTTCCAATACATTCTGGAAAGATATTTAGCTAATCTGGATATGGCAAAAGTTATAAATATTATCAAACAGTTTCAGAAAGGATGAAATGGTGAGTGGTGAACTACAGATCAGTAACTTGTAATCCGCGGTCGGGTGTCTCTTGGGCTGAATTACAAAGAACGTGTTGGTGGATATACAGAAGGTAATGGGAAAACTGGGGTAGATGATCATGCATCGATGAAACTAAAATCATAAGTGGCAAACATTTTTTGGAATGGTGTGAAGATGATTCTTGTGGACGTACGCAAAGAGGAGCTAATGGATAACGTATGGTTGGATATTCAGGAGGATCTTTTTTTAAGAACTCTCCCACTAACATAATAAGAAAAGTTAAAGTGAAAGGAATTGGGAAGAACGCATGCAAATAGGAAACGAAAAATTAGGTGTACATTCATGTGTATGTAATTGCAACATAGAAGATGTCGTGTACCAGCTGCATATAGTGTTGCTGAGACTAAATTTAGAGTATTGTGTACCATTTGGAGTCCCAATCTAAGATAGAGTAACTGACTATAGAGGAACTGCAAAAGATATTTTCCAGACTAATCCATAAAATGGCAAGATTGTCTGTTGGGGAAACTCAGTCTGTGATCTCGAGTTTCAAAAGATGAGAGGTGATTGTAGTGAAACTTAGAAACTTAGGAACATAGAGGGGACTGAATTACAAAGGGACATGGAGAAGTGCAAGTAGGCGAGATTAGGGAGAATCCCACGGTATTCTACATGGACAAGTAGAACAGAATAATCAGCAAACAGTTAGTGTCCATTAGAAACCAAAGGGGCAATCAGTGCGTCAACCCGGAGAACATTGATAGATTGTTACATGTAAACATCACAGCTGTTTTACTTGGGAGAAGGAGGATGCAGGTACAGAATTCGAGAAGATGGACTGGAAAGCTCTTGAAGAGATTCATGTAAAATACGAGCAGGGGTTTGAGGCTCTGTCTGATATAAAATTCGACCAACCCGCAGGTCTGGATACTGTTGGAGTCAAGGGAGGAGTCTTTAATTGTATTCTGACCATAGGGGAGTTGCCAGAGGACTGGAGAGCAGCTAATATGATTCCACGTCACAGTAAGGGTGGTAGAGATTTGCCAAGGTAACTATGGACGAGCGAGTATTAGATCACTGTTAGGGAAACTACTGGAGAAAAGAGAGAAGGAGAAAATCCAACTCCAATCAGAGTCGCAAGGTTTGATCAGGCATAATCATCATGACTTTATCAGAGTGAAGTCACACCTAATGAATTTGAATGAATTAGTTGAAGGAGGTCGCTTATTTAGTTTTGCAGCAAGATCTTTGACAAAGTTCCACATTGGAAACTGAAAAAAATAAAGTAAAATCTCACAGTATCAAAGATAACTTGAAAAGGTACAACGAAAATTGTCTTAGTGTCAGGAGGCAGAGGGTGGTGGGAGAAGGCTGTTTGTGTGACTGGAGACCTGTGTCCCCTGATGTACCACGGGGATCAGTGCTGTGTCCCTTATTGTTTGTAGCATTCATAAATGGTATAGATGTGAATCTGGAGGGGGGGGGGTGTTGGTGGGTGGAGGGGTGGGAGTTGTGATAAGTAAGTTTGTGTTTGACACAAAGATTGGCCGTGTGGTTGGCAGTGAGGAGGAAGTTCCGATTTTACAGGAAGATTCGAGTGGAATGATCAGATGGGCAGATCAATGGAAGATGGAATGTGATCTGATAAATATGGGGTGATGTACTTTGGAAGGAGGAACCAGACATGGGGTTTACACAATGATTGGCAGCACACTAGGGAGCTCAGAGGGTGTTTCTCCACACATCCCTGAATGTGACTGAGCAGGGTAATGGACAAGTTAAGAATTGAACCTTGGGTATAGCTTTTATTAATCAGAGAGTAGATTATAAGTGCTATACAGGGCTTGGTTTAGTCCATGATGGAGTACTGTATGTCGTTCTGGGAGCCTCATTACAGGAATGATGTGATTGTACTGGAGGGGCTTGCAGAGGAGATTCACCAGGATGTTCCCTGGGAAGGAGCATATCAGCTATGGAGAGAGGCTGGATAAGCTCGGGTTGTTTACTTTGGACAGAGAGGCTGAGGGGGATGTGATTCAGAAGGACAAGTTTACAAGGAGCATGGACAGGGTGGATAGACAGTAGCTGTTCCTTTAAGACAGAGGGTCAAGAACAAGGGAGCACACATGAAAGTGAAGGGTTTGACATTCAGAGAGGATTTAAAGATTACTTTTTTTTCACCCAGAGTGTGTTGAGGTCTGGAATGTACTTCCTGAGAGGGGAGTTATCGCGGCTAATCTCTCAACCGTTAAGTGTACTTGGAAGTGTCATAACATTCAAGGCTATGTGCCTGGTGTTGGAAAGTGGGACTAATATAGATCGTGCTGTATTTCTGTTGGTACAGAGACTATGTTCCTGTGCGTGTATGATGGGGAGCTGAGCAGCTTAAGACAGGAATTGATAGGTTTCTGAAGATAATGTTCACAAAGGTTATAAGGGTGAATTGTTATAGCTTGTCAAATTATGTCAATGTGAGAAGTATGAAAAAATAGTGTGGGTTCCTTCTAGTTTGAAACTAGAGAATGGAGAATGGGAAACAGGGAAATGGCAGAACTATGAATCCACTACTTCAGTTCTGTCTTCACAGAACTATCTGACAATACCAGGAAAACCAAGTCTGGTGTGGGAAAACGAAATAGTACACGGAACATAGAACATAGTAAGTAAATGGTTTGGGAGAAATTATTGGGACTGAAAGTAATGGTCATATACAACACTAACATAGATTTGTAAAATGGGAATTATGTTTGAGAAACTGATTGGGAGACAAATGAAAGAGAAGCAATGGAGGTAAAACACGTGGATTTTGAGAAAACGTTTGGTAAAGCACCAAGCCCAGTTTGCAAAATTAAATCTTAGTGGATTGGGGCGAATATATGGACATGCTTCTAGAATGGGACAGCTGGCAGGAAACAGTGAATAGAAATAAACAGACTTGTGAAGCAACAGCCTGACATTGTCTTTAAGGTATGATTCTGTGAGTATGACCATGTCCCAGACACCCCATCACCTTCCCTGGATATCTCCTGTTTCACCAGCAGGACAGACACAGCAGAAGTGGTGGCACAGTGGGATACAGTTGGAAGGGAATTGCTCTGGGAGTCCTCAACAGTGTCTCTGTATCCCATGAAGTCTCATGGCGTTAGTTTACACATGGGAAAAGAAACCTCCTGCTGTTTCCCATGTACCAGCCTCTCTCAACTGATGAATCAGTACTCCTCCATGCTGACCAACACTTGAAGGAAGCACTGAGGGTGGCAAAGGCACAAAATGTACTCTGGGTGGGGGATGTCAATGTCCACAAAAAGAGTGGTTCAGCAACAGCATTACTGATCGAGCTGGTTGGGTCCGAAAGGATATAACTTCTCGACTTGGTCTGCGGCAGGTGCTAAAGGAACCATCAATACGGATAAGCCATATTTGACCACAGCCTTATTAATCTGACAATTGCAGAAGTATCTGTCCATGATGTATCGGGTAAGAGTGACCACCGCATAGTCGTTATGGAGACAAAGTCACATCTTCACATTGAGAATAACCTCCACCATTTTCGGTGGTACTATCACGGTGCTAAATAGGACAGATTAGTACAGATCTAGCAGCTCAAGTCTGGGTTTCCATAAGGTGTTGTGGGTCATCAATAGCAGCAGAATTGTACTCCAGCACAACCTCACGGCCTGGCATATCCCCCTCACAACAATTACCATCAAGTCAGAGGATCAACCTCAATTCAATGGATTGTGCAGGAGGGCAGGAGCAGCACCAGGCATACCTGAAAATGAGGTGTCAGCCTGGTGAAGCCACGAACCAGGACTACCTGTGTGCCAAACAGCATAATCAATAAGTGATAGACAGAGCTTAGTGATCCCACAAGCAACGGATCAGATCTAAGCTCTGCAGTCCTTCTACTTCTAGTTGAGAATAGTTATGGACAATTAAACAAGTCATTGGAGGAGGAGATCCCTATCCTTAATGATGGAAGAGCCCAGCACATCAGTACAAAAGATAACGTTCATGCATTCGCAACAATCTTCAGTCAGAAGTGCTGAGTGGATGATCCATCTCATCCTCCTCCAATGGTCCTCAGGAATTCAGTTACCAGTCATCAGCCAATTTGGTTCACTCCATGCGATATCCAGATTCAGTTGGAGACACTGGATACCCCAGAGGGTACATACCCTGACAACATTCTGGCAATAGTACTGAAAAGTTGTTCTCCAGCCCTTGTCACTGCCCTAGCTAAGCTGTTCCAATACTGTTATAACAACGACATTTCCCCAATTACATCGAAAATTACCCCAAATATCTCCCATCCATAAAAAGCAGAACAAATCCAATCCGGCCAGTTACCACCCCAGTCTACTCTCGATCATCAGTAAAGTGGTGGAAGGTCTCAGTGCTTTTTAGCAGCACCTGCTCAGCAATAACCTGGTCAATGACACCCAGTTTGGGCTCCAGCAGGGCCACTCAGCTCCTGATCTCAGTACCTTGATTCAAACATGGACAAAAGAGCTGAATTCCAGAGGTGGGGTGAGAGTGATAGCCCTTTAAATCAAGGTTTCCTTCGACCAAGTGTGGCATCAAGGGGCCTTAGCAAGATTAGAATCAATGGGAATCAGGGGCAAACTTCCCGCTGGTTAGAATCATACCTGACACGTAGGAAGATGGTTATGGTTGATAAAGGTCAGTCAACTCAGCTCCAGGACAAGTCTGTAGGAGTTGCTCGGGCAGTGACCTAGGCCCATACATCTTCAGGGCTTCTTCATCAATGGCCTTGCCTCTATTATAAGGTAAGAAGTGGGGATGTTCACTAATGATTGTGCAATGTTCAGCAATGTTTGTGGCTCCTCAGATACTGAAGCAGGCCATGTCCAAATGCGACAAGATCTGGACAGTATCCAGGCTAACAAGTGGCAAGTAATATTCACGCCACACAAATGCCACACCGTGACCATCACCAATAAAATACAATCTAACCACTGCTGCTTAGCATTCATTGGTGTTACTGTCACTGAATCCACAGTGGGCTGCAGCGGTTCAACAAGGCAGCTCACCACCACCTTCTCAAGGGGCAACCAGGGACAGCCAATCACACCTAGATTGAGGAAATAAATATTATTTTAAAAAGTAACAGAAGAAGGTTGCTGGGATATCATAGAGATCGGTACTCAGGCCCCAACTGTTCACAGTACTCATCAAACATTTGGTTGTGGGAATCAAATGCAATATATCCCAACCTGCTGACAGAACTAAAGGATGTTGGATTGTGAGTGGGTGAGGAGGCTGTAAAAAAGCTTCAAGGCGACGAAGACAAGTGGAGTGAATGGGCAAATACGTGGCAGATGGAGAGCAATGTGGGTAGAGGTGACGGTGTGCCCTTTGTTGGGAACAATAGATTGGAAGCCTATCGTTTGTAAAGGGATTGTTTGAAACATGTTGATATACAAAGGGACATATGCTCATTTTTGTTGTTTCCTTCTTCGCAGCCCTCCGGGGTCCCTGCAGCACAGTGAGTTCTGAAGCCAGAAGTCAATACTGGGAATGGCATTGGCACGCTGACCAGGGTACATAGACCCACAAAGTAGGGAGCTGTAACATTGCAAAGGATCTGGATCTCCCTGTACACCAGTCACTGAAAGCAATATTGCAGGAAAGAAAGCAGTTAGGAAGATCAGTGGTGTGCTGACCTTAATTCCAAAGGGATTTGGGTCCAGGAGTAAGGGTGTCGTACTGCAGTTATACAGGGCCTTGGTGACTCCCCATCTAAAACACTGTGCAGTATTGTGTGCGGGTTTGGTCTCTGTACCTTCATAAAGGACAAACCTGACATTGAGGGAGAGCAGCGAAGGATAACCAGACTGATCTTTGTGATGACAGGCTTGTTGTGGGAGCAGAGTTTGGGGCGACTGGGCCTGCATTCCATGGGGTTTAGGAAAATGGATGGAGATCTCAGTGAGATATATAAAGCTCTGACAGGGTGAGACGGATTGGAAGCAGCGATGATAATTCCCCAGGCTATGGTGTCTAAAACAAGGGGCCACAGTATTCGGTACAGACAGGCCATTCTGCAATGAGATGAGAATAAATGTCTGCACTCAGCGATTGGTGAACCTGGGGAATGCACTCAAACCTGGAAGCCAGGACATTGAATATAAATAAGGATTTATAGACAGAAAAGGAATGATGGGCGAGCAGGAGAACGGTGTGGAAATAAAGGGCAAGCCATCATTATATTGAATTGGGTAGCAAACTCGATGGACCAAAGGGACTATTGCACTTCCTATTTTATAGCTTCCCAAGGTTAATCACATTAACGGATATATTCATTGTGTGGGATAAGTGCATTGTGGAGATGTTTGAACAGGAACGATGATGAGGAAGGCTCAATGTGTTGTATGGCCTACTCCATTCCTGATGTTTCTGTATAGTCTGTGGGAAAGCTCTGTAAATGTTGAGAGGGAGAGGGTACAGTCGGAAGTGACAGCATTTCTGTTGAATAAAGGGAATTATGGAGCTATGAGGGAGGAGCTGGCCAAAGTTCAATGGTGCAATACCTTAGCAGGGATGACCGTGGAGGAACAATGGCGGATATTTCTGTGTATAATGCAGAAGTTGCAGGATCAGTTCATTCCTAAAATGAAGAAAGATCCCCTTCATAAATCCATGCTGACTCTGACCTATCCTGTTACTACTATCCAGATGTGCCGTAATTTCATCCTTAATAATAGACTCCAGCATCTTTCCCAACACTGAGGTCAGACTAACCGGTCTATAATTTCCTGCTTTCTCTCTCCCACTTTTCTTAATAACATTGGCCACCCTCCAATCCGCAGGAACTGATGCCGAATCTATCGAACTCTGGAAAATAGTCACCAACGCATCCACGATTTCCCGAGCCACCTCCTTCAGTACCCTGGGATGTAGACCATGGGCGGCCGTGGTTGACGAGGGATGTTAAGAAACATATAAAGTTAAAAGAGAAAAAGTATAATATAGCAAAGATAAGTGGGAAAACGGAGGATTGGGAAGCTTTTAAAGAACAACAGAGGATTACTAAGAAGGAAATAAGCAGAGAAACAATGAGGTACGAAGGTAAACTGGCCAATAATATAAAGGAGGATAGTAAAAGCTTTTTTAGGTATGTGCAAGGCAAAAAAAATGGTTAGGACAAAAATTGGTCCCTTGAAGACAGAAACAGGGGAATATATTACTTGGAACAAAGAAATGGCAGAAGAATTAAATGGGTACTTCAGATCTGTGTTCACTGGGGAAGACACAAGCAATCTCCCTGAGGTAACAGTGGCTGAAGGACCTGAACTTAAGGGAATTTATATTTGCCAGGATTTGGTGTTGGAGAAACTGTTAGGTCTGAAGGTTGATAAGTCTCCGGGGCCTGATGGTCTACATGCCAGGGTACTGAAGGAGGTGGCTCGGGAAATCGTGGATGTGTTGGTGATTATTTTCCAGAGTTCGATAGATTCGGCGTCAGTTCCTGCGGATTGGAAGGTGGCCAATGTTATACCACTTTTTAAGAAAAGTGGGAGAGAGAAAGCAGGAAATTATAGACCAGTTAGTCTGACCTCAGTGGTGGGAAAGATGCTGGAGTCTATTATTAAGGATGAAATTACGGTACATCTGGATAGTAGTAACAGGATAGGTCAGAGTCAGCATGGATTATGAAGGGGAAATCATGCTTGACTAATCTTCTGGAGGATGTAACTCTGCAGATGGATGAGGGAGATCCAGTAGATGTAGTGCACCTGGACTTTTTTTTTAGATTACGTTACAGTGTGGAAACAGGCCCTTCGGCCCAACAAGTCCACACCGACCCGCTGAAGCGCAACCCACCCATACCCCTACATTTACCCCTTACCTAACACTACGGACAATTTGTCATGGCCAATTCACCTGACCGGCACATCTTTGGACTGTGGGAGGAAACCGGAGCACCCGGAGGAAACCCATGCAGACACGGGGAGAATGCGCAATCTCCACACAGACAGTCGCCTGAGGCGGGAATTGAAACCGGGTCTCAGGCGCTGTGAGGCAGCAGTGCTAACCACTGTACCACCGAGTCTTTCAGAAAGCTTTTGATATAGTCCCACATAGGAGGTAAGTGAGCAAAATTAGGGCGCATGGTATTGGGGGCAAAGTACTAACTTAGATTGAAAATTGGTTGGCTGATCGGAAACAAACAGTAGTGATAAATGGCTCCATTTCGGAATGGCAGGCATTGACCAGTGGGATACCGCAGGGATCCCTGCAGGGACTGCAGCTTTTTACAATATATGTTAATGATATAGGAGATGGTATCAGCAATAACATTAGCAAATTTGCTGATGATACAAAGCTGGGTGGCAGGGTGAAATGTGATGAGGATGTTAGGTGATTACAGGGTGACCTGGACAAGTTAGGTGAGTGGGCAGATGGCTGGCAATTGCAGTTTAATGTGATAAGTGTATGGTTATCCACTTTGGTGGCAAGAACAGGAAGGTAGATTACTACGTCAATGGAATCAATTTAGGTGAAGGGGCAGTACAGAGAGATCTGGGTGTTCTTGTACACCAGTCAATGAAAGTAAGCATGCAGGTACGGCAGGTAGTGAAGAAGGCTAATAGCATGCTGGCCTTCATAACAAGAGGGATTGAGTATAGAAGCAAAGAGGTTCTTCTGCAGCTGTAGGCCCTGGTGAGACCACACCTGGAGTACTGTGTGCAGTTCTGGTCTCTAAATTTGAGGAAAGACATTCTGGCTATTGAGGGAGTGCAGCGTTGATTCACGATGTCAATTCCTGGAATGGTGGGAATACCTTACACTGAAAGACTGGAGCGACTAGACTTGTATACACTTGAGTTTAGAAGACTGAGAGGGGATCTGATAGAGACATATAAGATTATGACAGGATTGGACACTTTGGCAGCAGGAAACATGTTTCCGCTGATGGGTGAGTGCCGAATCAGAGGACGCAGATTAAAAATACGGGGTAGACCATTCAGGACAGAGATGAGGAAACACTTCTTCACCCAGTGAGTGGTGGCTGTGTGGAATGCTCTGCCCCAGAGGGCAGTGGAGGCCCAGTCTCTGGATTCATTTAAGAAAGAGTTGGAGAGAGCTCTCAAAGGTAATGGAATCAAGGGTTATGGAGATACGGCAAGAAGAGGATAATGATTAGGAATGATCAGCCATGATCATATTGTATGGCAGTGCAGGCTCGAAAGGCAGAATGGCCTACTCCTGCACCTTTTGTCTATTGTCTATCGTCTATTGTTGTCACAAGCTCTCAGATGTTAGGAAGGAGGTCTCTGCAGTGTCAACAGGACTGTTTCCCGTCCCCTTTTTCCGATACTGAGGCTGGGGTCAGGTTTTCTGTCCAGGTTAATCCTTTAAGACCTCAGAGCAATTTGACACAATAGAGTGTCTTGTTGGCTGATTCAGAGATCATTGAAAAGTTTTATCCCATGTCTATGTGTCTGCAGTCACAGATAATCATAGATAATCATAGATAACAAACAGCTATAGACCCAGCCTCCAGTCTGACAAGCATCCTTCCACTGAATCCTTTGCTTCCTACCAACAACCCAACTGTGTATCCAATTGGCCAGTTCCCCCAGCATTCCACGCGATGTAACCTTCCTGAGCAGCCTGCCATGTGGAAGCTTTTCAAATGCGTTACTGAAATCCATAGAGACTACGTCTACCGCTCTGTCCTCGTCAACCTTCCTTGTCACTTCATCAAAGAACTCTAACAAATTTGGGAAGCATGATCTCCCACTCACAAGTCTACGCTGACTGTGCCGAATCAAACCCTGTGTAAGTAATGGGTGCAGTCAATGGTATGCTGTCCTCCATTGTAAGATGATTCGAGTAAATAAGTAAAGCCATTTTCCTGCAGTTGTAGAGCCTTGCTGAGAGAGTATTTGAGGCACTCTGTACAGATTTGATCTCCTTTGTAAGGAATGATCTCCTTACCACAGACACAGGTGATGGTAACATGAGGATAGAGTGAAGAAGCTGAGTGTTTAATCTGTAGAGCTGTGAGAGACGAAGAAATGGTGATGCTGAAACACGAGGAGTGGCAGCGATCACTTATTTCCAAAAGAGACATTGACAGGGAGAGAAATTCCATACTTTTCACAGGATTAATTGGTTTGATATATTGTCACGTGTATCTCAATACAGAGAAACACTTTATTTATGAGCAGTGGAGGCAGATCATAGTAAGCATAGCCAGACAGATCAAAGGGTGGAAATAGACTTGGACAGAGTAAGGCATACAGGTTACACTGCACAGGACATGCACTAGACAAGGTCAACATGAACACGGTCAGCATTATTTGAACATAGAGAGTCCATTCAGCAGTCTAACGTGACTATCCTAAGTTTATATGCCTTAATTAACTCTCCCCACGTTATTGTGCAGTCGGCATGTGAGCCCGTACTGAACGCCATGTTGCTTACAATTCCCAACAGCAGCCACAATACCTTCGATCTGAAACAGGTAGCCATTCCCACCAGCTTCCGCCCTGCATAAAGAACACCAGGCTGTTTTCTCAGAGATGGAAGATGCCTTCTTCAGACTTCACACAAGACATGAAGGTTCTCTGCTCACCACTAGAAAACCACGTTTTAGTCCCACGTGTGTATCATAAGCAATGGAGCCATGAGGAACAACATGGAACAGTCTGTATGTGAAGCCTCTGCTCCACTTGTTCATCATGTTGGAGCATCATTTAGGAGAAACTTAAGACTGCCGATGCTGGAGATCAGAGTTTCCAGCATCTGCAGTCATTGTTTTTACCTAGTTGATTTTAACCCGACTGCGAATCCTCTTGCAAGGATACCTGCCTTGAAGAAGTTTGCCTCCTCGAAGGGCTTTTGCCCGAAACGTCGATTTTACTGCGCCTCTGATGCTGCCTGAACTGCTATGCTCTTCCAGCACCACTAATCCAGGATCAGAGTAGAGCGTCGATTGCTGGAAAAGCACAGCAGGTCAGGCAGCATCCGAGAAGCAGGAGAATCGACGTTGCATGAATAAGACATTCATCAGGAATCAGCATCAATTACCTCATTCTGCCCCCGTGTAAGTGTATTGAGGTGAGAATGGCCTCCTACTGTTCATGTATAAGTAACTCAAGGGGCTGATTGACTTCTTCCTCGTCCGATTGGACAGGGCCAAGGGCCTGACTGGGTTACCCCTGGTTCCTGTTTGATAGCTCGATGTACTGACAAGTGTGATGATGCTGTAGCTTTACGAGGTTATTTTGTCCTGGTTTCTTTTAAGAGAGAGATTGAACGATCGTTACCAAGCTGGTTAGTTAAGACACTTGAGTAACAGCGAGGCATGCCTTAGGTTTATTTTAATGCAGACTGAATGGGTGTGGCCAGCTCTCACAGATTAGGATCTCTGGGTTTTGGTTTCTCAGTAACATCAAAAACTATAGCGGTCTCAACAGAGTTGGAAGCTTCAGGGAATGTCTCCTGTCTGCTACTCTCACTGAATTTTCTCTTGATGCTGTCACATTGCATCTGGAACAGACCCTTTATATTTCCTTTAAAATAATAAAACATTAGAAGCAAGGCTATTGCCTTCCAATATTTCGAGGGGCTCTGGTGTGGCCCATCACACTAGACTCCTTCTCTTCCTGAGTAATAGGCTGGAGGCACTGAATGGGTTGTCCCTGTTCTTCTCCAAGAGTGTCAATGGGCTGAATGACTTCCTCATATTCCTGTGAAGTGCTGAATGAACTCTTATTTTACTGTGGCAATAGGCAGTGCAGTTACATGAATGTTACTGACACGTTAACAGCACAACCCTCAATGGAGTCTGGGTCTTGCTGCACATGGACACAGACCAGTTCAGGAGCTGAGGGGGGACAAAATGTTCTGAACATTGTGGAATCTTCAGTGACCATCCCCACTTCTGATCTTATTTTGGTGAGGGTGGGGTCGGGAGACATTGATGAAACAGCTGAAGATGTTTGTGAAGAGGAAGCTACCCTGAGGATCTCGCACAGAGGTGACCCAGGACTGAGATGATGAACATCTTCCTTTGTGCCATGTTTGACCCCAAACACTGGAGAGTTTAGTCTGATTCCCATTAAGTCCAGTTTTGTTAAGCTCCTTGATGTCAACAGAAGGCAACCACTGCCTTGATATCAGGGCGAGTCCACTTTACCTGAACCCTTGTCTCAACCTCTTTTGTTCATATCAATAAACCATGATATAGGAGCAGCAAGTGTTTTCATCAAACAGGTGGGATTCAATGTCAGGATTTCTGTTCTCAAGAGTGTTCGGGGAGTGAGATGACTGAAATTATTTGAAGAGGAGTTAGATGGATATTGATCTGTCAGAGAGGTGAGGGCTATGAGGAATTGGGTGTTAAAGACAATTTCAGACCGAGAGCAGATCAGCCACAATCTTAGTGAAGGACAAGGCAGGCTTGGGGAGTGAACGACCTGCCCCTGTTTCTGATGCTCTCACATTCTGTTATTGGAAAGGTAGTGGGTGTTATTTTCATGAATGTTATGTTATTACATATTGCAGTCAGGGAGACCAGAGGATTTTGTGAGCTATCGCTGGGTGAGGTATGTGGGCTGTATTACAGTGAATCTGGGTCTACAACATGACCAACAAGTGAAGCACAAGTTGCAGAGAAGGGAAGCTCTGTAAAGAGAGATGAGGGGCCTCTTTCATAAACAGCCTGGGTTTTCCAATTACATTTCCCAAATCACCTCACATCGTGTGTGACAGTCTTGAGAGGCTGAATAGTCTCCTCTGTTTCTGTGCACCAGGTTATAGGAGTAAGTAGCCTCCAACTGCTCCTGTCTAGCAGGTTTGATGGGCTGAATGGAATACAGAAAAATGGGACTGAAGAGCAGGAGTGGGTCATTAGATACTTTGAGCCTTTTCCACCAGACACTAAGATTGTGGCTGATCAAGTTGGGGTCTCAGCTCCACTTTGCTCTCTATATCCCATTATCCGTGACTCACTTCTCTGTCAAATATTTACCTAATGCAGCTTTCAATCAATGTGAGCATGGAGGCACGATAAACTTCCAGTGAAGAGAATTCCCACTTGAAAGGTCCTTTCAGAATTATTCGTCATCCTTTTTATAGAATCAGAGCGTCATGCAGAACGGAAACAGACCCGTTAGTCCAACCTGTTCACTCCGATCAGATATCAAACCTGATCCAGTCCCATTTGCCAGCATTTGACCAATATCCCTCCTCTTTCAGATACTTTTTAAATGTGCGATTGTAACTGCCTTCACCACTTCCTCTGACAGCACTTTCCATACACACACCACTCTCTGTGTGTAACATTTACCTTCAGGTCCCTTCTAAATCATTCGCCCTCTCCCCTTCAACCTATGCTCTCTTGCTCTGGACTCCCCTACACTGGGGAGCAGAACGTGGCTGTTCAGAATATCTATGCCTCTGATGATTTTATAAATCTCTATAATGTCACCCCTCAACCTCTGACACTTCCAGGGAGAAACACCTCACCCTAATCAACCTCTCCCTACAGCTCAAACCTCCAGTTCTGGAACATCTGTGTCTAAATCATTTCTGCAGAAAACCGAGTTGCATGCAGTATTTTTAAAGTGGCCTCACCAACATCCTGTACAGATGCAACATACCATCACAACCCCTATACACAATGCTCTGACTGATTAAGGGAGATGTGCCAAATGTGTTCTGTCCCACTCTGTCTACCTGCGACTCCACGTTCAAGGAACAATGTACCTGCAGCCCTATCCCTTTGTTTCACAACACGCCCCAGGACCTCACCATCAAGTGTATAATTCCTGCCCTGGTTTGCATTCACAAAATTCAAAATCTCGTATTTATCTAAATTAAACTTAATCTGTCACTCTTTGCCCTTTTGTCCCATCTAATTGTGGTCTTGTTGTACTCTGAGATAATCTACTACACTGCCTTTCTGATGTAATCTGTAAACTTAGTAACAATGGCCCCAATATTCACATCTAAATCCTTTACATAAATGATGAAATGCAGTGAACTCAGTACTGATTCTTACAGCACACTGCTGCTCACAAGCCTCCAGTCTGAAAAATACCCCTCTTCCTTCAAGCCAATTGTGACTAGCTTCCTCTCTATCCCATGTGACCGAACCTTACTCATTTGTCTACCAATCAGAATGAAATACTTGCTATGAAGAGGGGCTGAGTAGGTTAGGTTTATTTTCACTGGAAAAAAAGAGATTGAGGGGGGACTTGATTGAGGTTTACAAAATCATGAAGGGTATAGACAGAGACAAGCTTTTTCCCAGAGTGAAGGATTCAATAACGAGAAGTCGTGCATTCAAGATGAGAGGTGGAAAGTTTAAGGGGGATACACACGGTAAGTACTTCACACAGAAGGTGGTGGGCATTTTGAACGTGTTGCTAGCAGAGGTGGTAGAGGCAGACACGGTAGATTCATTTAAGAAGAGTCTGGACAGATGCATGAGTAGGTGGGAGCAGAGGGGTACATATGCTTAGGAATTGACCGACAGATTTAGACAGTACATTTGGATCGGCTCAGGCTTGGAGGGCTGGAGGGCCTGTTCCTGGGCTGTAAATTTTCTTTGCTCTTTGTTCTTTAAATGAACACCTTGCTGAGGTCCATATAGACAATATCTACCAAACTGCCTTCATCAATCTTCTTTGTCACCTCTTCAAAAAACTCAACCGATTTAATGAGACATGATTTCCCATGCAGAAAGCCATGTTGTCTACCCCGATCAGCCCTTGCCTTCCCAAATGTATGTAAATGCTATCCCTCAGAATCCCCTCCAACAACTTACCCACCACTGACGTCAGGCTCACCCGTCTATAGTTCCCCGGCTTTTGGGTCACTGTTTCCTTTTCTAGTCCCACTCTTCCACTGCTCACAACAAATGTTAAATATAACCAGGTTGGTGAGATGGCCGATGATATCGGTCTCACACTGGGTCAGGGTCAGTTTTAGGAACAAGTCAGGCTAGTTACTTTAATCTGCTAAAACAACACGTTTATGATCCAGGGCAATGTTACTCAAACTATGATGGAAAGATGAATGGCAAACTGTTTGAGTATTGCAAATATATAATCAATAGCTTGGAGAGGGTGGACGCTAGGAAATTGTTTCCGCTAGGCGAGGAAACTAGGACCCGTGAACACAGCCTTAGAATTAGAGGGGGTCGATTCAGAACAGAAATGCGGAGACATTTCTTCAGCCAGAGAGTGGTGGGCCTGTGGAATTCATTGCCGCAGAGTGCAGTGGAGGCCGGGACACTAAATGTCTTCAAGGCAGAGATTGATAAATTATTGATGTCACAAGGAATTAAGGGCTACGGGGAGAATGCGGGTAAGTGGAGTTCAAATGCCCATCAGCCATGATTGAATGGCGGAGTGGAATCGATGGGCCGAATGGCCTTACTTCCGCTCCTATGTCTTATGGTCTTATGGTCTAATGGTCTAGTACTTCCCTTTCTAAACACACACACGCACACACAAACACAAACACATGCATACACACACACAGACAGATTAACAAAATTTCTGCAATTTTAATTTGAAAGAACTTTGTCCAGATATTAATGGAACTCATGACAAAAGTAAAAATTGAGGTTGTCTAAAACATTTTTCTGCTTCTGAAGATATTGTACTCATATAGCTGCTAGCAATGGGATTCCATCCTGGGAGAGTTAGATTTGGCTGCATTCCCTTTGCTTTAGGCAGTGAGTAGATTCCAATGAATTATGGTCAGGGAGCACCCAATGGGTAGTACGGTGGTTAGCACTGCTGCCTCACAGCACCAGGGACTTGGGTTCGATTCCAGCCTTGGGTGACTGTCGGTGTGGAGCTTGCACATTCTCCACTTTCCTGTGTGAGCTTCTAATGGGTGATCCAGTTTCCTACCACAGCTCAAACTGTGTAGGTTTGGTGGATTGGTCATGCTAAATTGTCTGTAGTGTTCAGGGAATTCTAGGTTAGGCGCATTAGTCAGGGGCAAATATAGGGGAATGGGTTGGGAAGGTTGGTATGGATTTGTTGGGCCGAAGGGCCTGTTTCAACACTGCAGGGATTCTATAAAAATAAGAATGGTAATGATGACTGTAGAGTTTGTTTTAGCTTGCACACATTGCTGTGGTGAGGGACACTGAAGGAGGGAGAGTGCAATAGGCCGTTCCTTCTCAGGAGGATTGCATTTTCTCCCTCTCTGAGTTGAATCACATAAAAATATCATCCTTTCCCAAACTGGACCCCATGTGAGGTCTCCTTGTACATTGTCGAACTATGTCTCCATCACATTCCCTGTTCCATGTAGGTGCATCATTGGTACTGTCATACACAGAGCCATATCCTTAACAGAAAATGGTCTCGATCAATTTGAAATATGTTTACATTGCCCTGCGTCATGAAAAAAATAAAATATTTAATGTATTGAGAATACCTGTGTTAAAATGAATGCATTTTTTTAACAAATACAGAAATTGCTGGTAAAGCTCGGCAGGTCTGTCAGTACCCAGATGCCTTTTACATGCTGCATTTTGTGGGCGGCACGGTGGCACAGTGGTTAGCACTGCTGCCTCACAGCGCCAGAGACCTGGGTTCAATTCCCGCCTCAGGCGACTGTCAGTGTGGAGTTTGCACATTCTCCCCGTGTCTGCGTGGATTTCCTCCGGGTGCTCTGGTTTCCTCCCACAGTCCAAAAATGTGCAGGTTAGATGAATTGGCCGTGCTAAATTGCCTGTAGTGTTCGGTACAGGGGTAAATGTAGGGGAATGGGTATGGGTGGGTGCGCTTCGGCGGGGCGGTGTGGACTTGTTGGGCCGAAGGGCCTGTTTCCACACTGTAAGTAATCTGTAAAGTTGTACCAGCCTCCACCACTTCCTCTGGCAGCTCATTCCATACACACACCACTCTCTGTGTGAAAAGGTGCCCTTTAGGTCTCATCAAACTTTTCCCCTCTCACTTTCAAACAATGCCCTCTAGTTTTGGACGCCCCAAACTGGGGTAAAACCCTGACTACTCACCCTATCCAGGACCGTTCCGATTTTATAAATCTTTACTGCTGCGAAATGTGACTTCAATCAACACGAATAACTGGACTTTCAGTCATCCTGGGCCTAAATTCTGAAATTGCAATACTGACACCTCTTCCTTCTCCATCAAGTCACAATTTTAAATCCATTTTAATCAGTTTGTTCAGATGTATCATGAGACACATCTGTGGGCTTTACACCCAGACCTTTGTGGCCAGAGGTAGGGACACTAGCAATACCCATAAATCTGTAACAGTATTTTCCTGTGTGTTTGCTCATCAGCCTGGTTTGACATGCTGTGTCATACCTCTGCAACAGGCAGGACTTAAATCCAGGCCTTCTAGTCTAGAGCTAGGAATGCTACCACACAAGTTCAGGAATTGGAATCAAATCCAGAGTTCTGGCTCAGAGGCAGGTACACTACCCACTACACTACCATACCCAGATTTTGGGTTATATGTTATGCCCACTTTCAGCTCGATGTGGATTTATTACAATCAGTTTACCATTACTGAACTACACAAAACACTTTGTATTGTTAAGCAAATGCAAGATATTTGTCTCAACTGTAGGATGTTGAGTGTACGTGCTGTGCCATCGAAATTAACTATGAACATCTTTAATCGCTATTATCTGTAGTCTGGAATATTAGGGAAAGAAATCCTGCAGCCACACTCAGCCCAATGAAGGGTCTCAAATGGATATTTATTACTGAACAGCAGAGACGAAGGAAGAGCTTAATTTCTGGTCCCACAACACCGATCACTCTTAACCAACTCTAACGTGCGACTCCCCTCTTCCTGGCCGGTGATTACTGTCCAGCCTCTCCTCTCCACTGACTGTGTCAGCAATCTGTCCCTCCTCCCTCTAACCACACAAGGCAAACCAAGCTCAGGGTCTTTGTGAAAATCAAGGCCGGAGTGTGCAAGCATCCTGGAGAGGGATGGGAATTTTAAAATTGAAGGGGGAGGGGGAGGTGGCAGTAATACCACACACTGGGCTGAGGGGTAGCAGATGGAGTTTTAATTGTATTTGGTAAATCAAAGAAGAGCAGGACCAATACAATTAAAAGTAGAGCCTTTGGCAATGTTGTAGAACAGAGACCTAGGCCCTCAGGTATAATTCTTTAAAATTTGCATCTCATATAGATAGCGTGTTTAAGAATGTGTTTAACACACTTGTCTTCATCGGTCAGACCTTTGAGTATCGGAATTGGGACGTCATGTTGAGGATGTACAGGACATTGGTGAGACCTCTTCTGGAATACTGTGTTCAGTCTGGTCATCCTGCCCGCTCATTCCATAGGCACACCACCCTCTGGGTGAAAAAGCTGCCCCTTATGTCACTTTAATATTTCCCCTCTCACTTTAAGCCCATATCCTCTAGTTTTGGTCTCCCCGTACCTTAGAAAACACATTGACTATTCACTTTGATATTACTGACCTTGATATTCTTAAGCTGGAGAGGGTTCAGAAGAGATTAACCTGGATGTTGCTGGGAAAGGAGGGAGTGAGCTATAAGGAGAGGCTGGATCTTTTTTCACTGAAGAATATGAGATTCTGCAGTAACTTTACACAGGTTTATAAAATAATGAGGGGTACAGATAAGCTGAAGGGCTGATGTCTTTTCCCTAGAGTTGGGGATTCAAAACTGAGGGATAATTAAGGTGCAAGGAAAAAGATTTACAAAAGTCATGAGAGGTAATTATGTTAGACAGAATCTGGCTTGGGTGTGGAATGAACTTCCAGAGGAAGTGGTGAAAGCGGGGACAGTTACAACATTTAAAGGACATTTAGATCAGTCCATGGATAAGACATCAGTTTGGATGGTGCTGTGAGCAGCTGCCCTCTCCCTCGCCCTCTCTGAATGAATCCCTGTTGGTATTCACCCTTTGCCAATGTCTGTGCAGTGGCGTGGGGAGGCCAGCAGAGGGTGGCATTGCATCACTTTAAGCCCCACAGAGACTGCCAGACCTGCCCCACACAGAGACACACAGATACACACACAGCAATTGTTAGGACACAACATTGAGCTCATCTGGTAATTTAAACTAAACATAAAGAAATGCTCAATTTGCCTTGTAAACTGGTAAAATATGAGGGACAGAGAACTCCCAAATTCCACTGTTTAAATAAAAATACCAATTTTTTTTTTCACCCTGAAACTGAACATTTTACATCAACTATTCACAACTCGGAGAGCTCATTTCTCTTAATTGCTTATTACCCTACTCCAACTCTACAGCAATATACTGTTTCAAAAAGACACGACATTAACATTACATAAACGTAATTTCAAAACCACACAGCAGCTGACCTCACACCAATATCACTTTTTCCCAACTTTCCTGGGAAGCCTGTCTCATGTTACAGGATGCTATCCAAGTGTTTACATTTCAGCATTCTGTAATCTGGGAACACATCATTCCATGACACTGCCTCTCAGTCTCCCCCTCTCTGTCTATACCCCAACCCCTCCCATGTGGTGATATTTAAACTGATTCCCCCGCCATCTCTCTCTGGCAGTGATGTTCACACCCACAGCACCCCCTTGTCAGGGCACAATGGAGATAGGGAGCTGTAAATGGGTGGGAGCTGCACATCCCGTCACTTCCAGCATGGGCTGCAAGTTTCCCCACGCTGGGCAGTGATTTATCACAGTGTTACTGAGCAATGCACTGGTGTGATGTACACAGCTCTACATGCTGGGAGGGTAACTGCTCCTGGGTTACAGATCAATGTACTGGGGTGGGGTACACAGTCCTACATGTTGGGAGGGTAACTGCTCCAGGGTTACAGATCAATGTACTGGGGTGGGGTACACAGTCCTACATGCTGAGAGGGTCACTGCTCCTGGCTTATAGATTAATTCACGGGTGATCACTGCGCAGGTCGCTGTGGTGGTCAGACTATCTGGTTGAGTTTTATAGATAACACACTGCTGTGATCTAAACAGCTCACTGCCCTGGACAGATATATGGTCTGGGTTCATAGACCAATGCCCTGATCTGATCTGCGCAGTGTTCCACTCTGGACAGATCGCTGGATTGCATTGATCAGTGTAATGGATGAATCTGGACAGATTGCTGGGTTGTACTGAGCAGGACACTGGCCTGGTCTGCACAGTGTTCCACAGTGAACTGATATCCCCTCTGGGTTGATGGTATCTGGGCTGGTTCTGTGAGGTGGATTGAGAATGTGGTATATCTAACCCTTTCAGCTGATCTGCCAATGCCTTTAGTTCCCATTCCTGAGATTGGACCCTCCGTCTCTCACCCCATTAATGTTACAGTGTTCCCAGGGACAGTACATCATGTTGGTGGGGTGGGTAGGGGGGAAAGGTGATGGACAGGTCAAGGAGTTCCCCGGAACGTTCTGTCCCCAACATTCCATAACTGCCATTCCCCAGAACGTTCTGTCCCCAACATTCCATAACTGACATTTCCCGGAACGTTCTGTCCCCGACATTCTATAACCGACATTCCCCGGAACGTTCTGTCCCCAACATTCTATAACCGACATTCCCCGGAACGTTCTGTCCCCAACATTCTATAACCGACATTCCCCGGAACGTTCTGTCCCCAACATTCTATAACTGACATTCCCCGGAACGTTCTGTCCCCAACATTCTATAACTGACATTCCCCGGAACGTTCTGTCCCTGACATTCTATAACTGACATTCCCCGGAACGTTCTGACCCCAACATTCTATAACTGACATTCCCCGGAACGTTCTGTCCCCGACATTCTATAACTGACATTCCCCGGAACGTTCTGACCCTGACATTCTATAACTGACATTCCCCGGAACGTTCTGTCCCTGACATTGTTTGTGAACGGCCGGACGTCAGTGAACTGAACAAACGATAAGATCCCGAGGGAAGAGATCCCGTTCCAGGGAGAAGGAGACACTGTTCCGAAGACCCCTCAGGCAGTTAAAGGGGTGAATACGTTTTCTCTACGTTCACATTTCTCCACGACACAGGATCGACCACAATTTAGACCAAAATACAGGAATTACCAAACTCCGTTTATCTTCAGGAAACTGGGAGAGAATCCTTCAGGACAGCAACATCCCCACCCTCCGTATTAGGAACTAGGAAGGAGTGACCTGTGTCTGCTCTCGAGTGATCGAGTGTGTGGGAATGTTCTAGAAACCATCTGTCCTTATGGATGTGTCTCTGTGTGATTGGGGAGGGAGGGTTTCTTGTGGTTTATGTCACATTTTTGTCAGTAATTACGACCTTCCCATTTGTTATTCCCGCTCCAATTGTTTTAATAAATCCCTGAATACAGGGGCACATTTGAAAATCTCACTGGGTCCCCGATCAAACGGGTCCCTTTGCCTCCAGGCTCATGGATAATGGGTTTGTTTTCCTTCCTCACAGTTAACGTAGTGACCATCTACGTCCTGCTTTATAAAGATTGTGGATTGTCTCCATGTGTCAGACGTTACCTGGGGGCCATGGCAGCGGCGGATCTCCTGGTCATTATCCTCGACCTGATCCTGAGACACATTCCCATTGTTTATTGGGAACAGTTTTATTTCCTGAGGGTCTCCGTCCCCGTGTGTAATATCCACGCCGTCCTGCTTTATGCAGCCACTGACTGCTCTGTCTGGTTCACCGTCACTTTCACCTTTGATCGGTTTGTGGCCATTTGTTGCCAGAAGCTGAAAAGTAAATATTGCAGTGAGAAAACGGCGGCTGTGGTTCTGGGAGCAGTGACTGTGCTGAGCTGTTTAAAGGACATTTCCTGGTATTTTATGTTCACGGCTCGGTATTGGCTGGGGAACGACCCCTGGTTTTGTGAGGTAACATTCGCTGTTTATGACTCCATTGTCTGGGTCACAATCGAGTTCCTCCACCACATTCTAACCCCGTGTGTCCCATTTCTCCTGATTCTGCTGCTCAATGTTCTCACCGTCAGACACATTGTAGTGACCAGCAGAGCCCGCAGGAGACTCCGCGCTCACACCAATGGGGACGCTCAGTCTGACACAGAAATGAGAAACCGAAAAAAATCCATCATTTTACTGTTTGTGATCTCGGCCAATTTCATCCTGTTATGGTCAACGTTAATGCTGTATTCTATATGGAGTCGGATGTGGGTGTTTGGGTATGACTCTGTGTATCTCGATTACTTTGTGCTGGAATTGGGCTTCATGCTCCAGCTCCTCAGTTGCTGCACAAACACTGCGATTTATGCCATGACCCAGACTAAGTTCAGGCAGCAGCTGAAGAATGTGCTGAAATATCCCTTCACCCAGATCCATCCATCCATCAAATTCCCGCATTAATCAATCCATCCGGGATTTTCTCATTTCAGTTCAGTGTTTCAGTGATGGGGCAGCCTGTCGCTATGGTAACAGACTGAGGGTAGCGCTGGGATGTCCATCCTTATCCCACAGGGTGGTTACAGGGAAACATTTCAATGCTTCTCACAACTCAGGGGCCGGTGAGAAAAGGCACCATCCCACTGACTGTGTCCATCACTTCCATTTGTAACCAATAAAAATGTTGACTAAAGCGTGCCGAGCAGCAGAGTGAGCGATGTTGTTGTGTGTCTTTGTGTTGGAGAAGCTGAGCTGGAGAGAGACAGACTCAGCCCCAAGTCCTGGTCCTCAGGGAAGGGGAGGGCACCGCGCCCTGAGCTCAGGAGCTGGGTTTAACTCCCTCTGACACCCCCCTACTCCAACCTGGCCTCCCCATTTCCTCTCCCCGACTCTTCCTCCTCAATTCTCTCCCTCTCTCTCTCTCTCTGCACACTGTCTCTCTCTCTCACCACCTCTCCCTTTCACTCTCTCTGGTCCCCTCTCAGACACCCCCCCAACCCCGGTTTCTCCACCTGCCTCCACTATTCTTTCTGCCTCACTCTGCCCCTCTCTCTCTCACACCCCAACATGAGTTTCTCTACCTGCCTCCATTCTTCGCTCTCCCCCTCACCCTCACTCTCTCTCTCTCCTGCCGTCTCTGTCTCCCTCCCGCAATTCCGTCTCTACCCCAATTTCCCCACTTCCCACATCTCTCAATCATCTCACCCCCACCCCCCACACGCAGCCTCACCACCAACACCCAGTCTCTGGGTTCGAGGGAGAGGGAAGGACCAGGGAGACAGAGTGTGTCAGAGAGAGAGGAAGGGCAGGACAGGAGGGAGAGAGATTGAGTCAGAGAGAAACGGGGAGAGAGAGAGACCAAGGTAGGGCCATCGAGAGTGGGAGAAGATGGAGAGAGAGCAAAGGAGCAGGGAGAGACAGAGGGAGAGAGAGAGGGAAGGGAGAGATAAGGTGAGGGAGGGAGAGAGAGAAATAGGGGAGGATATAGTGAGAGAGGGGTCAGAGAGAAGGGGACAGAGAGAGGGGGGACAGAGAAAGGGGGGAGATAGAGAGGGCGACAGAGAGAGGGGCACAGAGAGTGGGGGGAGATAGAGGATGTAAGAGAGAGGGGGACAGAGAGAGGGACACCGAGAGTGGGGGAGATAGAGTGGGGTCAGGGAGAGAGGGGGTCAGAGAGAGAGGGGGGACAGAGAGAGAGGGGGACAGAGAGGGGGGGAGATAGAGGGGGGTCAGGGAGAGAGGGGATCAGAGAGAGGGGGGGGCCAGAGAGAGAGGGGGACAGAGAGATGGCGACAGAGAGAGTGGGACAGTGAGAGGGGTACAGAGAGAGAGGGGGACAGAGAGAGAGGAGGGCAGAGAGAGAGGGGGGCAGAGTGTGGGGAAGATTGAGGGGGACAGAGAGAGAGGGGGACAGACAGAGGGGGACAGAGAGAGGGGGACAGAGAGAGAGGGGGTCAGTGAGAGGGGGGAAAGAGAGAGGCGGGTGGGAGGGTGAAGGGGCAGAGAGAGGGCGACAGAGAGAGGAGCACAGAGAGAGGGGGATATAGAGGGGGACAGAGAGAGGGGTACAGAGTGGGGGGGAGAGAGGGGGGTCAGAGAGAGGGGGACAGAGAGTGGTGGATGGAGAGATGGGGGATAGAGAGAGAGGGGGGACAGAGAGAGAGGGAGCAGGGAGAGGGCGACAGAGGGGGGCAGAGAGCGGGGGAGAGATAGACGGGACAGAGAGAGGGGGACAGAGAGAGGAGGCAGAGACAGAGGGGGCAGAGAGAGGGGGACAGAGAGAGAGGAGGCAGCGAGAGAGGGGGGCAGAGAGAGAGGGGGACAGAGATAGAGGGGGACAGAGAGGGAGAGACAGTGAGAGAGGGGGACAGAAAGAGAGGGGTGACAGTGGGAGAGGGGGACAGTGAGGGAGTACAGAGAGAGGTGGGTGGGAGAGAGTGGGGGTAAGAGAGTGGGGGAGATAGAGGGGGTCAGAGAGAGAGGGCGGCAGAGAGAGAGGGGGGCAGAAAGAGCTGACAGAGAGAGGGGCACAGAATGTGGTGGAGATAGAGGGGTCAGAGAGAGGGGGACAGAGATGGGGGAGATAGAGGGGACAGAGAGAGGGGGACAGAGAGAGGGGGACAGAGAGTGGGGGACAGAGAGGGGTACAGAGTGGGGGGGAGAGTGGGGGTCAGAGAGTGGGGGACAGAGAGTGTGGGGATGGAGAGAGTGGGGGACAGAGAGAGAGGGGGACAGAGAGGGGGGCAGAGAGAAGGGGGCAGAGAGAGGGTAACAGAGAGGGGGTCAGAGAGTGGGGGAGATAGAGGGGGTCAGAGAGAGAGGGGGGCAGAAAGAGGTGACAGAGAGAGGGGCACAGAGTGTGGTGGAGATAGAGGGGTCAGAGAGAGGGGGACAGAGAGGGGGGAGATAGAGGGGACAGAGAGAGGGGGACAGAGAGAGGGGGACAGAGAGTGGGGGACAGAGAGGGGTACAGAGTGGGGGGGGGAGAGAGGGGGTCAGAGAGAGAGGCACAGAGAGTGTGGGGATGGAGAGAGAGGGGGACAGAGAGAGAGGGGGACAGAGAGGGGGCAGAGAGAAGGGAGCAGAGAGAGGGTAACAGAGAGGGGGTCAGAGAGCGGGGGAGATAGACGGGACAGAGAGAGGGGATAGAGAGTGGGGGACAGAGAGAGGGGGACAGAGCGGGGGGCAGAGAGAAGGGGGCAGAGAGAGGCTGACACAGACGGGGCCAGAGATAAAGGGGAACAGAGAGAGGGGGACAGAGAGAGGGGGACAGAGAGAGAGGGAACAGAGAGAGGGGCACAGAGAGAGAGGGGGACAAAGAGGGGGATACAGAGTGGGAGAGAGAGAGGAGGACAGAGAGAGGGGGCAGAGAGAGGGCGACAGAGAGGGGGTCAGACAGTGGGGGGAGAGAGAGAGGGGACAGAGAGAGGGGGACAGAGAGAGGGGGGGACAAAGAGGGGGATACAGAGTGGGAGAGAGAGAGGAGGACAGAGAGAGGGGGCAGAGAGAGGGCGACAGAGAGGGGGTCAGACAGTGGGGGGAGAGAGAGAGGGGACAGAGAGAGGGGGACAGAGAGAGGGGGACAGAGAGAGGGGGCAGAGACAGAGGGGGCAGTGACAGGGGGACAGAGAGAGAGGGGGCAGAGAGAGAGGGGACAGTGAGAGAGGGGGACAGAAAGAGAGGGGTGACAGAGAGAGAGAGGGGGACAGTGGGGGATACAGAGAGAGGTGGGTGGGAGAGAGTGGGGGTCAGAGAGTGGGGGAGATAGAGGGGGGCAGAGAGAGAGGGGCAGAAAGAGACGACAGAGAGAGGGGCACAGAGTGTGGGGGAGATAGAGGGGTCAGAGAGAGGGGGACAGAGAGAGGGGGACAGAGAGTGGGGGACAGAGAGGGGTACAGAGTGGGGTGAGAGAGGGGGTCAGAGAGAGGGGGACAGAGTGTGGGGATGGAGAGAGTGGGGGACAGAGAAGGAGGGGGACAGAGAGGGGGCAGAGAGAAGGGGGCAGAGAGAGGGTAACAGAGAGGGGGTCAGAGAGTGGGGGAGAGAGACAGGGGACAGAGAGAGGGATACAGAGAGAGGAGGACAGAGAGAGGGGGAGATAGACGGGACAGAGAGTGGGGATAGAGAGTGGGGGATAGAGAGGGGTACAGAGTGGAGGGAGAGAGGGGGACAGAGAGTGGGGGGATGGAGAGAGTGGGGGACAGAGAGAGGGGGCAGAGACAGAGGGGGCAGTGACAGGGGGACAGAGAGAGAGGGGGCAGAGAGAGAGGGGACAGTGAGAGAGGGGGACAGAAAGAGAGGGGTGACAGAGAGAGAGGGGGACAGTGGGGGGTACAGAGAGAGGTGGGTGGGAGAGAGTGGGGGTCAGAGAGTGGGGGAGATAGAGGGGGAGAGAGAGAGAGGGGCAGAGAGAGAGGGGACAGTGAGAGAGGGGGACAGAAAGAGAGGGGTGACAGAGAGAGAGGGGGACAGTGGGGGGTACAGAGAGAGGTGGGTGGGAGAGAGTGGGGGTCAGAGAGTGGGGGAGATAGAGGGGGAGAGAGAGAGAGGGGCAGAAAGAGACGACAGAGAGAGGGGCACAGAGTGTGGGGGAGATAGAGGGGTCAGAGAGAGGGGGACAGAGAGAGGGGGACAGAGAGTGGGGGACAGAGAGGGGTACAGAGTGGGGTGAGAGAGGGGGTCAGAGAGAGGGGGACAGAGTGTGGGGATGGAGAGAGTGGGGGACAGAGAAGGAGGGGGACAGAGAGTGGGCAGAGAGAAGGGGGCAGAGAGAGGGTAACAGAGAGGGGGTCAGAGAGTGGGGGAGAGAGACAGGGGACAGAGAGAGGGATACAGAAAGAGGAGGACAGAGAGAGGGGGAGATAGACGGGACAGAGAGAGGGAATAGAGATTGGGGGATAGAGAGGGGTACAGAGTGGAGGGAGAGAGGGGGGCAGAGAGTGGGGGGATGGAGAGAGTGGGGGACAGAGAGAGAGAGAGGGGGGGACAGAGAGAGAGGGGACAGAGAGGGGGGCAGAGAGAAGGGGGCAGAGAGAGAGTGACACAGAGGGGGCCAGAGAGAGGGGGACAGGGAGAGAGGCGGGTGGGAGAGAGAGGGGGTCACAGAGAGAGGGAACAGAGAGAGGGGTACAGAGAGAGAGAGAGAGGGGGACAAAAAGGGGGGATAGAGAGAGGCGGGTAGGAGACAGAGGGGGACAGAGAGAGGGCGACAGAAAGAGGGGGCAGAGAGCGGGGCAGAGGGAGAGGCAGGTGGGAGAGAGACAGGGTAAGAAGGAGGGGGACAGAAAGAGGGCGACAGAGAGAGGGGGCAGAGAGCGGGGGAGAGAGAGAGGCGGTTGGGAGAGAGAGGGGGTCAGAGAGAGGGCGACAGACAGAGGGGGACAGAGAGTGGAGGACAGAGAGTGAGGTAGATAGAGGGGGGCAGAGAGAGGGGGACAGAGAGTGAGGGGGACAGAGAAAGGGGGCGACAGAGAGAGAGGGGACAGAGTGGGGGAGACAGAGAGAGAGGTAGACAGAGAGAGGGAGACAGAGAGAGAGGGAGACAGAGAGAGAGGGGATAGAGAGAGGGGGAACAGAGAGAGAGGAGGGGATAGAGAGAGAGGGGACAGAGAGAGTGGGACAGAGAGAGGGGGGTCAGAGAAAGGGTGACAGAGAGTGGTTGAACAGAGAGAGGGGGACAGAGAGAGTGGGAGACAGCGAGAGAGGGTACAGAGAGAGAGGGGGACAGAGAGAGAGGGTACAGAGAGAGGGGGGGACAGAAAGAGAGGGTACCGAGAGAGACAAAGGGGCAGAGAGAGAGCGGGGATCAGAGAGAGAGGGGCAGAGAGAGAGGGGGACAGAGAGAGAGGAGGACAGAGAGAGAGAGGGGGGCAGAGAGAGAGGAGGAAGAGGGGGGGACAGAGAGAGGGGGACAGACAAAGGGGGAACAGAGAGAGGGGGATAGAGAGACGGTGACAGAGAGAGGGGGGCAGAGAGAGGGAGACAGAGACAGAGAGGGACAGAGAGAGAGGGGGACAGAGAGAGGGGTCGGCAGGGCAGAGAGAGTGGGGGCAGAGAGAGGGCAACAGAGAGGGGGTCAGAGAGCGGGGGAGAGAGAGAGGGGACAGAGAGAGAGGGACAGAGAGAGAGGGGGACAGAGAGAGGGGGGGACAGAGAGAGGGGGGGACAGAGAGACCGTGACAGAGAGAGGGGCGACAGCGAGAGAGGGGGACAGTGAGGTGGTACAGGGAGAGGCGGGTGTGAGAGAGTGGGGGTCAGAGAGAGGGCGACTGAGAGCGAGCGACAGAGAGACGGGGACAGAGAGGGGGTCAGAGAGAGAGGGGGCCAGAGAGAGAGAGAGGGGAGAAAGAGAGAGGAAGGACAGAGAGAGGAGGACAGAGAGAGAAGGGGACAGAGAGAGGGGTACAGAGTGGGGGAGAGAGAGGGGGTCAGAGAGTGGGGGGACAGAGAGTGGGGGGATGGAGAGTGGGGCAGAGAGAGCGGGAGAGAAAGGGGGGCAGTGAGAGGGGGATAGAGAGAGGGGGACAGAGAGAGGGGGACGGGGACCAGAGAGAGAGGGGGCTGAGAGAGAGGGCAACAGAGAGGGGGTCAAAGAGCGGGGGAGAGAGAGAGAGGACAGAGCGAGGGGGACAGGAGTGAGGGGGAACAGAGAGAGGGGGACAGAGAGAGGGGAACAGAGAGAGAGAGGTCGGGGGAGCAGAGAGAGTGGGGGCAGAGAGAGCAACAGAGAGGGGGCAGAGAGCGGGGGAGAGAGAGGGGACAGATAGAGGGGGACAGAGAGAGAGCGGACAGAGAGAGAGGGGGACAGAGAGACGGCGACAGAGAGAGGGTGACAGAGAAAGAGGGGGACAGAGAGTGGGGAAGATAGAGGGTGTCAGAGAGAGAGGGGGTCAGAGAGAGAGGGGGGACAGAGAGAGAAGGGGGCAGAAAGAGGAGACAGAGAGAGGGGGACAGAGACAGAGGAGGACAGAGAGAGAAGGGGTCAAAGAGAGGGGGCGACAGAGAGGGTGGGGACAGAGAGAGAGGGGGGCATAGAGAGGGGGAACAGAGAAAGGTGGGACAGAGAGAAGGGGGATAGAGAGACGGTGACAGAGAGAGGGGACAGAGGGAGACAGAGAGAGGGGTACAGTGTGAGGGAGAGAGGGGGTCAGAGAGAGGGGGACAGAGAGTGGGGGGATGGAGAGAGTGGGGTATAGAGAGAGAGGGGGGGACAGAGAGAGAGGGGGCAGAGAGAGGGTGACAGAGAGGGGATCAGAGAGCGGGGGAGAGAGAGGGGACCGAGAGATGGGGACAGAGGGGGGGACAGAGAGAGAAGGGGCAGGGAGAGAGAGTGGGCAGAGAGAGAGAGGGGGCAGAGAGGGGTGGTCAGAGAGATGGCGACAGAGAGAGGGGCGACAGAGAGAGGGGACAGTGAGGTGGTACATGGAGAGGCGGGTGTGAGACAGTGGTGGTCAGAGAGAGGGCAACAGAGAGAGGGGGACAGACAGCGGGGGAGAGAGGGGGCAGAGGGAGAGGGGGACAGAGAGAGAGGGGGGCAGAAAGAGGCGACAGACAGAGGGGGGCAGATAGGAGGACAGAGAGAGAGGGGGCCAGAGAGAGGGGGGGGCAAAGGGAGAGGAGGCCAGAGACAGGGGGGCAGAGAGAGAGGGGCAGAGAGAGAGGGGAAACAGAGAGTGGGGGAGATAGAGAGAGAGGAGACAGAGACAGGGGGGGACGGAGAGAGAAGGGGCAGAGAGAGAGGGGGACAGAGAGGGAGAGGGGCAGAGAGAGGGGGGGCAGAGGGGGGGACAGAGAGAGGGGGGACAGAGAAAGGGGGAACAGAGAGAGGGGGGATAGAGAGACGGTGACAGAGAGGGGGGGCAGAGAGAGGGAGACAGAGAGAGAGGGGGACAGAGAGAGAGAGAGGGAGACAGAGAGAGGGATCGGGGGGGGCAGAGAGAGTGGGGGCAGAGAGAGGGCAACAGAGAGGGGGTCAGACAGCGGGGGAGAGAGAGAGGGGACAGAGAGAGGGCGACAGAGAGAGAGGCGGACAGAGAGAGGGGGAACAGAGAGACGGCGACAGAGAGAGGGGCGACAGAGAGAGGGGGGGGACAGTGAGGTGGTACAGGGAGAGGCGGGTGTGAGAGAGTGGGGGTCAGAGAGAGGGCGACTGAGAGAGGGGGACAGAGAGCGGGGGACAGAGAGGGGGTCAGAGAGAGAGGGGGTCAGAGAGAGGGCGACAGAGAGAGGGAGCCAGAGAGAGAGGGGGCCAAAGTGATAGGAAGCCAGAGACAGGGGGGCAGAGAGAGAGGGGGAAAAGAGAGTGGGGGACATAGAGAGAGAGGGGACAGAGAGAGAGGGGGACAGAGAGACGGCGACAGAGAGAGCGTAACAGAGAGAGAGGGGGACAGGAAGAGGAGACAGAGAGAGGGGGACAGAGAGAGAAGGGGTCAGAGAGAGGGGGGACAGAGAGGGGGGACAGAGAGAGGGGGGCAGAAATAGGAGACAGAGACAGGGGGACAGAGACAGAGCAGGACAGAGAGAGAAGGGGTCAGAGAAAAGGGGGGACAGAGAGAGGGGGGACAGAGAGAGGGGGGACAAAGAGAGGGGGGCAGAGAGATAGGGGACAGAGAGAGGGTGACAGAGAGGGGGTCAGAGAGCGGGGGAGAGAGAGAGGGGACAGAGAGAGGGGGTCAGAGAGCGGGGAGAGAGAGAGGGGACAGAGAGAGGGGACAGAGAGAGGGGGGACAGAGAGGGGGGCAGAGAGATAGGGGGCAGAGAGAGGGCGACAGAGAGGGGGTCAGAGGGCGGGGGAGAGAGAGAGGGGACAGAGAGAGGGGCACAGAGAGAGGGGGCAGAGTGAGGGAGTGACAGAGAGGTGGTCAGAGAGCGGTAGAGAGAGGGGACTGCGAGAGGGGGATAGAGAGAGGGAGCAGCGAGAGAGGGGGCAGAGAGAGAGGGGGACAGTGAGGGGGTGAAAGAGCAGGGGAGAGAGAGAGGGGGCAGAGAGAGGGGGACAGAGCGAGGGGAACAGTGAGAGAGGAACAGAGAGAGTGGTACAGAGAGAGAGGGGGACAGGGAGAGGGGGACGGGGGTCAGAGAGAGGGGGGCAAAGAGAGAGGGGGCAGAGAGAAGGGGCAGAGAGAGGGGGCAGAAAGAGAGGATGACAGAGAGGGGGTCAGAGAGCGGGAGAGAGAGAGAGGGACAGTGAGAGGGGATAGAGAGAGGGGGACAGAGAGAGGGGGGCAGAGAGAGAGGGGGCAGAGAGAGAGGGCGACAGAGAGGGGGTCAAAGAGCGGGACAGAGAGAGGGGGGACAGAGAGAGGGGGATAGAGAGAGGGCGACAGAGAGAGGGTGCCAGAGTGAGGGCGGACAGAGTGGGGTGGACAGAGAGAGGGGAATAGAGAGAGTGGAACAGAGAAAGAGAGGGGGACAGAGAGAGGGGTCGGGGGGGGCAGAGAGAGCGGGGGCAACGAGAGGGCAACAGAGAGGGGGTCAGAGATCGGGGGAGAGAGAGAGGGGACAGAGAGAGTGGGGGACAGAGAGAGATGGGGACAGAGAGACGGCGACAGAGAGAGGGGTGACAGAGAGAGAGGGGGACAGTGAGGTGGTACAGGGAGAGGCGGGTGTGAGAGAGTAGGCGTCAGAGAGAGGGCGACTGAGAGAGGGGGACAGAGAGCGGGGGAGATGGAGGGGGTCAGAGAGAGAGGGGGCAGAAAGAGGCAACAGAGAGAGGGGGACAGAGAGAGAGGGGGACAGAGAGAGAGGAGGACAGAGAGAGAGCGGGGCAGAGAGAGAGGGGGACAGAGGGAGGGGGGCACAGAGAGAGAGGGGGGCAGAGAGAGAGGAGGACAGAGAGAGAAGGGGACAGAGAGAGGGAGGGACAAAGAGGGGGGAACAGAGAAAGGTGGGACAGAGAGAAGGGGGATAGAGAGACGGTGACAGAGAGAGGGGACAGAGAGAGAGGGACAGAGAGAGAGAGGGGACAGAGAGAGAGGGGGACAGAGAGGGGGTCAGAGAGCGGCGGAGAGAGAGAGGGGACAGAGAGAGAGGGGGTACAGAGAGGGAGGGCAGAGAGAGAGGGGGCAGAGAGATCTGGACAGAGAGACGGCGACAGAGAGAGAGGGGCGACAGAGAGAGGGGGACAGTGAGGTGGTACAGGGAGAGGCCAGTGTGAGAGAGTGGGGGTCAGAGAGAGGTCGACAGAGAGAGGGGGACAGAGAGGGGGTCAGAGAGAGAGGGGGTTAGAGAGAGAGGGGGGCAGAGAGAGAGGGGGCGGAAAGAGTCGACAGAGAGAGGGGGGCAGATAGGAGGACAGAGAGAGAGGGGCAGAGAGAGGGCGACAGAGAGAGGGGGGGCCAGATAGAGAGGAGGCCAGAGACAGGGGGCCAGAGAGAGAGGGGCAGAGAGAGAGGGGGAACAGAGAGTGGGGGAGATAGAGAGAGGGGCAGAGAGAGATGGGGGCAGACAGAGGGGGACAGAGTGAGGGGGGGCAGAGAGAGAGGGACAGGGAGAGGGGACAGAAAGAGGGAGGCAGAGAGTTGGGGAGATAGAGGGTGTCAGAGAGTGGGAACAGAGAGAGGTGTACAGAGTGGGGGAGATGGGATGTCAGAGAGAGGGGGACAGAGATTGGGGGGATGGAGAGAGATAGGGGGACAGAGAGGGGGGAGAGATAGAGTGGACAGAGAGAGAGGGACAAAGAGCGCGGGCAGAGAGAGGGGGCAGAGAGAGAGGGGGACAGAGAGAGAGGGGACAGAGAGAGAGGGGGACAGAGAGAGAGTGGACAGAGAGAGAGGAGGACAGAGAGAGGGGGGACAGAGAGAGGGGGGACAGAGAGAGGGGGAGACAGAGAGAAGGGGAGACAGAGAGAGAGGTGGGTGGGAGAGAGAGGGGGACAGAGATGGGGGAACAGAGAGAGCGGGACTGAGAGAGAGGGGGACAAAGAGGAGGGATAGAAAGATGCGGGTGGGTGAGAGAGGGGGACAGAGGGGGACAGAGAGTGGGGAGATGGAGAGAGTGGTGGACAGATAGAGAGAGAGAGGGGGACAGAGAGTGGGGAGATGGAGAGCGTGGTGGACAGATAGAGAGAGAGAGGGGGACAGAGGGGGACAGAGAGTGGGGAGATGGAGAGAGTGGGGGACAGAGAGAGAGAGAGAGGGGGACAGAGAGAGAGGGCGACAGAGAGGGGTCAGAGAGCGGGGAGAGAGAGAGGATACAGAGAGAGGGGGACAGAGAGAGGGGGACAGAGAGAGGGGGACAGAGAGAGGGGGGCAGAGAGAGAGGGGACAGAGAGAGTGGGGGCAGTGAGAGGTGGCAGAGAGGGGGCAGAGAGAGGGGACAGAGAAAGGGGGACAGAGAGAGAGGGGGACAGAGAGAGGGGGACACAGAGAGGAGGGCAGAGAGAGAGGGGGACAGAGAGAGGGGGCAGAGAGAGGGGACAGAGAAAGGGGGATAGAGAGAGAGGGGGACAGAGAGTGTGGGACAGAGAGAGGGGGACAGAGCGAGGGGATATAGAGGAGAACAGAGAGTGGGGGACAGAGAGAGGGGTACAGAGTGGGGGAGAGGGGGGTCAGAGAGAGGGGGACAGAGAGTGGGGGGATGTAGAGAGTGGGGGACAGAGAGAGAGAGGGGGAGACAGAGAGGGGTCAGAGAGAGAGGGAGAGAGAGAGGGGACAGAGATGGGGGAACAGAGAGAGCGGGACAGAGAGATAGGGAGACAAAGAGGAGGGATAGAGAGAGGCGGGTGGGAGAGAGAGGAGGACAGGTGGGGACATAGAGTGGGGAGATGCAGAGAGTAGGGGACAGAGAGAGAGGGGGGGAACAGAGAGAGGGTGACAGAGAGGGGGTCAGAGAGCGTGGGAGAGAGAGAGGACACAGAGTGAGGTTGACAGAGACGGGGGGACAGAGAGGGGGGACAGAGAGAGGGTGACAGAGAGAGGGAGAGAGAGTGAGGGGGCAGAGAGAGGGGGCACAGAGGGGGCAGAGAGAAAGGGGGACAGAGAGAGGGGGGACAGAGAGAGGGGGCACAGAGGGAGGGGGTGACAGAGAGAGGGGGACAGAGAGAGGGGCAGAGAGAGGGGGGCAGAGAGAGAGGGGGACAGAGAGAGTGGGACACAGAGAGGAGGGCAGAGAGAGGGGTACAGAGGGAGAGGGGACAGAGAGAGAGGGGGACAGAGAGAGAGGGGGGCAGAGAGTGGGGAGATAGAGGGGGTCAGAGAGAGTGGAACAGAAAGAGAGGGGGACAGAGAGAGGAGTCAGAGAGAGGGGGACAGAGAGAGGGGGACAGAGAGAGAGGTGGACAGATAGAGTCGGGACACAGAGGGGGGACAGGGAGAGGGGACAGAGAGAGGGGAAACAGAGAGGGGGGACAGAGAGAGAGGTGCAGATAGAGGGGGCAGAAAGAGGGGGGATAGAGAGAGGGGGACAGAGAGACGGTGACAGAGAGAGGGAGAGAAAGGGCGACAGAGAAATGGTGATAGAGAGGGGGGGAGAGAGAGGGCGACAGAGAAGGGGGAATGGAGAGAGGAGGGCAGAGAGAGGGGGGACAGAGAGAGGGTGACAGAGAGAGAGGGACAGTGAGAGGGGGGACAGAGAGAGAGGGGGACAGAGAGAGGAGGACAAACAGAGGGCGGACAGAGAGGGGGCCACAGAGAGAGGGGGGACAGAGAGAGGGGGGACAGAGAGGGGGAGAGAGAGAGAGGGGGGGCAGAGAGAGGGGGGACAGAGAGAGGGGGGACAGAGAGTCGAAAACAGAAAGGGGGAGAGAGAGGGCGACAGAGAGAGAGGGGGACAGAGAGAGGGTGACAGAGACGGGGGAAAAGATAGGGCGACAGAGAGAGGGGACAGAGAAAGGGGGGTCAGAGAAAAGGGGGACAGAGAGAGGGGGTCAGAGAGAGAGGGGAGAGAGAGAGGGAATAGAGAGAGGGGGACAGAGAAATGGTGACAGAGGGGGGGGGAGAGAGGGCGACAGAGAAGGGGGAATGGAGAGAGGAGGGCAGAGAGAGGGGGACAGAGAGAGGGTGACAGAGAGAGAGGGACAGTGAGAGGGGGGACAGAGAGAGAGGGGGACAGAGAGAGGGGGACAAACAGAGGGGGGTCAGAGAGGGGGGCACAGAGAGAGGGGGAACAGAGAGAGGGGGGACAGAGAGGGGGAGAGAGAGAGAGAGAGGGGGGTCAGAGAGAGGGGGGACAGAGAGACGAAAACAGAGAGGGGGAGAGAGAGGGCGACAGAGAGAGGGGGACAGAGAGACGGTGACAGAGAGGGGGGAAAAGATAGGGCGACAGAGAGAGGGGACAGAGAAAGGGGAGTCAGAGAAATGGGGGACAGAGAGAGGGGAAACAGAGGGGGGGGACAGAGAGAGAGGGGCAGATAGATGGGGGTAGAAAGAGGGGGGATAGAGAGAGGGGGGACAGAGAGACGGTGACAGAGAGGGGGAGAGAGAGGGCGACAGAGAAATGGTGACAGAGAGGGGGGGGAGAGAGGGCGACAGAGAAGGGGGAATGGAGAGAGGAGGGCAGAGAGATGGGGGACAGAGAGAGGGTGACAGAGAGAGAGGGACAGTGAGAGGGGGGAAAGAGAGAGGGCGACAGAGAGAGGGGGACAGAGAGATGGGAGAACAGAGAGGGGGAACAGAGAGAGGGGGGAAGAGAGAGAGGGGGACAGAGAGAGGGGGACAGAGAGAGGGGGGACAGAGAGGGGGACAGAGAGAGGGGGGACAGAGAGAGGGGGGACAGAGAGACGAAGACAGAGAGGGGGAGAGAGAGGGCGACAGAGAGAGAGGGGGACAGAGAGAGGGTGACAGAGAGGGGGGGAAAGATAGGGCGAGAGAGAGAGGGGACAGAGAAAGGGGGGTCAGAGAGAGAGGGGAGAGAGAGAGGGGATAGAGAGAGGGGGACAGAGAGAGAGGGGAGAGAGAGAGGAGACAGAGAGAGGGGGCAGAGAGAGAGGGGGGTATAGAGAGAGGGTGACAGAGAGAGAGGGACAGTGAGAGGGGGGACAGAGAGAGAGGGGGACAGAGAGAGGGGGACAAACAGAGGGGGGTCAGAGAGGGGGGCACAGAGAGAGGGGGGAACAGAGAGAGGGGTGACAGAGAGGGGGAGAGAGAGAGAGAGAGAGGGGGGACAGAGAGAGGGAGGACAGAGAGACGAAAACAGAGAGGGGGAGAGAGAGGGCGACAGAGAGAGGGGGACAGAGAGACGGTGACAGAGAGGGGGGAAAAGATAGGGCGACAGAGAGAGGGGACAGAGAAAGGGGGGTCAGAGAAAAGGGGGACAGAGAGAGGGGAAACAGAGAGGGGGGGCAGAGAGAGAGGGGCAGATAGAGGGGGGTAGAAAGAGAGGGGATAGAGAGAGGGGGGACAGAGAAATGGTGACAGAGAGGGGGGAGAGAGAGGGCGACAAAGAAGGGGGAATGGAGAGAGGAGGGCAGAGAGAGGGGGGACAGAGAGAGGGTGACAGAGAGAGAGGGACAGTGAGAGGGGGGAAAGAGAGAGGGGGACAGAGAGAGGGGGACAGAGAGATGGGAGAACAGAGAGGGGGAACAGAGAGAGGGGGGAAGAGAGAGAGGGGGACAAAGAGAGGGGGACAGAGAGAGGGGGGACAGAGAGGGGGACAGAGAGAGGGGGGACAGAGAGAGGGGGGACAGAGAGACGAAGACAGAGAGGGGGAGAGAGAGGGCGACAGAGAGAGAGGGGGACAGAGAGAGGGTGACAGAGAGGGGGGAAAAGATAGGGCGACAGAGAGAGGGGACAGAGAAAGGGGGGTCAGAGAGAGAGGGGAGAGAGAGAGGGGATAGAGAGAGGGGGACAGAGAGAGAGGGGAGAGAGAGAGGAGACAGAGAGAGGGGGCAGAGAGAGGGGGGTATAGAGAGAGGGGGGACAGAGAGAGGGAGAGAGAGAGAGAGGGGGGACAGAGAGAGGGGGACAGTGAGTGGGGGGACAGAGAGAGGGGAACAGAGAGAGGGCGACAGAGAGAGGGGGACAGAGAGAGGCTGTACAGAGAGAGGGGAACAGAGAGAGGTGGACAGAAAGAGTTCGAAAGAGTGAGGGGGTCAGAGTGAGGGGGAATGGAGAACGGGGGTCAGAGAAAACGGGGGGACAGAGAGAGGGGGTCAGAGAGAGAAGGGAGAGAGAGAGAGAGCGAGAGGGGACAGAGAGAGGGGGACAGAGAGAGAGGGGACAGAGAGTAGGGTAGATAGAGGGGGGCAGAGAGAGGGGTGACAGAGAGAGGGGGACAGAGAGAGGGGGTCAGAGCGAGGGGGGACAGAGAGAGAGGGGGAGAGAGAGAGGGGGACAGACAGAGAGACGGGGAAAGAGAGAGACGGTGACAGAGAGGGGGCAGAGAGAGGGCGACAGAGGGGGGGCAGAGAGAGGGGGTACAGAGTGAGAGTGAACAGAGGGGGGGACAGAGAGACGGTGACAAAGAGGGGACAGAGAGAGGGCGACAGAGAGAGGAGGGACAGATAGGAGGGGGGACTGAGAGATGGTGACAGAGAGGGGACAGAGAGAGGGCGCAGAGAGAGGGGGGTAGAGAGAGGGGGGACAGAGAGAGGGGGGACAGAGAGGGCGGACAGAGAGTGGGGTAGATAGAGGGGGGCAGAGAGAGGGATGACAGAGAGAGAGGAGAAAGTGAGGTCTGCAGATGCTGGAGATCAGAGCTGAAAATGTGTTGCTGGAAAAGCGCAGCAGGTCAGGCAGCATCCAGGGAACAGGAGAATCGACGTTTCGGGTATAAGCCCGAAGAAGTCCTGAAAAAGGGCTTATGCCCGAAACTTCGATTCTCCTGTTCCCTGGATGCTGCCTGACCTGCTGCGCTTTTCCAGCAACACATTTTCAGCTCTGACAGAGAGAGGCAGAGAAATGGAAGGTACAGAGAGAGGGGAACAGAGAGACAGGGGACAGAGAGAGGGCGACAGAGAGAGGGGGACAGAGAGAGGGCGACAGATAGAGGGGGGACAGAGAGAGGAGGGACAGAGAGAGGGGGAACAGAGAGAGAGGGGAAGAGAGAGAGGGGGGACAGAGAGGGGGTCAGAGATGTTGACAGAGAAGGGGGAGAGAGAGACCGCGACAGAGAGGGGGGACGGAGAGAGCAGGGCAGAGAGAGGGGGTGACAGAGAGAGGGGCGACAGATAGAGGGGACAGAGAGTTGGGGAGACAGAGGGATTCAGAGAGAGGGGGACAGAGAGAGAGGTACAGAGAGAGAAGGGGAAAGAGAGAGATGGTGACAGAGAGGGGGCAGAGAGAGGGCGACAGAGGCGGGGGCAGAGAGAGGGGGTACAGAGAGAGGGTGGACGTGGGGGACAGAGAAACGGTGACAGAGAGGGGACAGAGAGAGGGCGACAGAGGGGGGGACAGAGAGAGGGGGTACAGAGAGAGAGTGGACAGAGGGGGGGACAGAGAGACGGTGACAAAGAGGGGACAAAGAGAGGGCGACAGAGAGAGGAGGGACAGAGAGGAGGGACAGAGAGCGGGGAGGACAGAGAGATGGTGACAGAGAGGGGACAGAGAGAGGGCGCAGAGAGAGGGCGTCAGAGAGAGAGGGGTACAGAGAGAGAGGGGGACAGAGAGGGGGGACAGAGAGTGAGGTAGAGAGAGGGGGCAGAGAGAGGGATGACAGAGAGAGGGGAGAAAGTGAGGTCAGCGGATGCTGGAGATCAGAGCTGAAAATGTGTTGCTGGAAAAGCGCAGCAGGTCAGGCAGCATCCAGGGAACAGGAGAATCGACGTTTCAGGCATAAGCCCTTCTTCAGGACTTCTTCGGGCTTATACCCGAAACGTCGATTCTCCTGTTCCCTGGATGCTGCCTGACCTGCTGCGCTTTTCCAGCAACACATTTTCAGCTCTGACAGAGAGAGTGGCAGAGAAATGGGAGGTACAGAGAGAGGGGAACAGAGAGACAGGGGACAGAGAGAGGGCGACAGAGAGAGGGGGACAGAGAGAGGGCGACAGAATGATCGGGGACAGAGTGAGGGAGGACAGAGTGAGGGGGACAGAGAGAGGGGGACAGATAGATGGGGGACAGAGAGAGGGGGGACAGAGAGAGGGGGGACAGAGAGAGAGAGAGGGGAAGAGAGAGAGGGGGACAGAGAGAGAGGGGGCTGAGAGAGTGGGGACAGAGAGAGGGGGTTGGAAATGTGTTGCTGGAAAAACGCAGCAGGTCAGGCAGCATCCAGGGAACAGGAGAATCGACGTTTCGGGCATAAGCCCTTCTTCAGGGCTTATGCCCTGGAAATGTGTTGTTTCCAGCAACACATTTCCAGCTCTGATCTCCAGCATCTGCAGATCTCACTTTCTCCACAGAGAGAGGGGGGACAGAGAGGGGGGACAGAGACGTTGACAGAGAAGGGGGAGAGAGAGACCGCGACAGAGAGGGGGGACGGAGAGAGCAGGGCAGAGAGAGGGGCGACAGAGAGAGGGGCGACAGATAGAGGGGACAGAGAGAGGGGGACAGAGAGAGAGGTACAGAGAGAGAGAGGGGGAAAGAGAGAGATGGTGACAGAGAGGGGGCAGAGAGAGGGCGACAGAGGGGGGGCAGAGAGAGGGGGTACAGAGAGAGGGTGGACAGAGGGGGGGGACAGAGAGACGGTGACAGAGAGGGGACAGAGAGAGGGCGACAGAGAGAGGAGGGACAGAGAGGAGGGACAGAGAACGGGGGGGACAGAGAGATGGTGGCAGAGAGAGGACAGAGAGAGGGCGCAGAGAGATGGGAGACAGAGAGAGGGCGACAGAATGACCGGGGACAGAGTGAAGGGGGACAGAGAGAGGGGGGACAGAGAGACGGTGACAGAGAGGGGGCAGAGATAGAGGGCGGACAGAGCGCAGTGGGGGACAGAGAGAGGGGGAGAAAAAGGGGATCAGAGGGAGGGGGGACAGAGAGTGGGAGACAGAGAGAGGGGTACAGAGTGGGGGAGAGAGAGGGGGCAGAGAGAGGGGGACTGAGAGGGGACAGAGAGACGGTGACAGAGAGGGTTAGAGAGTGGGCACAGAGAGAGGGGGGCAGAGAGAGGGGGATAGAGAGAGGGGGATAGAGAGAGGGTGAGAGAGAAGGAGGGGTCAGAGAGAGGGGGGACAGAGAGTGGGGCGACAGAGAGAGGGGGCCAGAGAGAGGGGACAGAGAGAGGGGGGACAGAGAGACGGTGACAGAGAGGGGGCAGACAGAGAGAGGGGACAGTGACGGGGGGACAGAGAGATGGGGGACAGGGAGAGGGGGGGACAGAGAGAGATGGGGACAGAGAGAGGGGGGCAGAGAGAGGGGACAGAGGGAGGGGGGACAGAGAGACGATGACAGAGAGGGGGCAGAGAGAGGGTGACAGAGAGGGGGGACAGAGAGCGGGGGAGAGAGAGGGGTACAGAGAGACGGGTACAGAGAGACGGGGACAGAGGGGGGGACGGGGGAACAGAGAGAGGGGTGGACAGAGAGAGGGGGACAGAGAGACAGGGACAGAGAGACGGGACAAAGAGGGGGGACAGAGAGGGGTGAGGACGGAGAGGGGGGGACAGAGAGGGGTGAGGACAGAGAGAGGGGAGGACAGAGAGTGGGGGGGACAGAGAGAGATGGGGACAGAGAGGGGGGACAGAGAGACGGGGACAAAGAAAGGGGGCAGGGGGGGACAGAGAGAGAGAGGGGGGACAGAGAGAGGGGGTACAGAGAGAGGGGGAACAGAGGGGGGGACAGAGAGGGGGGACGGGGGGGACAGAGGGGGGGACAGAGGGAGGGGACAGAGGGAGGGGTGACAGAGAAAGTGGACAGAGGGAGGGGTGACAGAGAGGGGGCAGAGAGGGGGGTACAGAGAGAGGGGATCAGAGAGAGGGGGCAAAGGGGGAGAACAGAGAGGGGGGGCAGAGAGAGGTGGGGACAGAGGGGGGGGGGACAGAGAGAGCAGGACAGAGAGAGGGCGACATGGAGAGGGGGACAGAGAGCGGGGGAGATAGAGGGCGTCAGTGAGAGGCCGTCAGAGAGAGAGGGGGACAGAGAGAGGGGGTACAGAGAGTGGGGGACAGAGAGAGGGGGTCAGAGGGAGTGGGGACAGAGAATTGGGGACAGACAGAGAGAGGGAACAGAGACGGTTGGACAGAGAGACGGGGACACAGAGAGAGGTGACAGAGAGTGTGTCAGAGAGAGGGGAACAGAGAGAGGGGGATGGAGAGAGGGCGACAGAGAGAGGGGGACAGAGAGAGGGCGACAGAATGATCGGGGACAGAGTGAGGGAGGACAGAGTGAGGGGGACAGAGAGAGGGGGACAGATAGATGGGGGACAGAGAGAGGGGGGACAGAGAGAGGGGGGACAGAGAGAGAGAGAGAGGGGAAGAGAGAGAGGGGGACAGAGAGAGAGGGGGCTGAGAGAGTGGGGACAGAGAGAGGGGGTTGGAAATGTGTTGCTGGAAAAGCGCAGCAGGTCAGGCAGCATCCAGGGAACAGGAGAATCGACGTTTCGGGCATAAGCCCTTCTTCAGGGCTTATGCCCTGGAAATGTGTTGTTTCCAGCAACACATTTCCAGCTCTGATCTCCAGCATCTGCAGACCTCACTTTCTCCACAGAGAGAGGGGGGACAGAGAGGGGGGACAGAGACGTTGACAGAGAAGGGGGAGAGAGAGACCGCGACAGAGAGGGGGGACGGAGAGAGCAGGGCAGAGAGAGGGGCGACAGAGAGAGGGGCGACAGAGAGAGGGGCGACAGATAGAGGGGACAGAGAGAGGGGGACAGAGAGAGAGGTACAGAGAGAGAGAGGGGGAAAGAGAGAGATGGTGACAGAGAGGGGGCAGAGAGAGGGCGACAGAGGGGGGGCAGAGAGAGGGGGTACAGAGAGAGGGTGGACAGAGGGGGGGGGGGGTACAGAGAGACGGTGACAGAGAGGGGACAGAGAGAGGGCGACAGAGAGAGGAGGGACAGAGAGGAGGGACAGAGAACGGGGGGGACAGAGAGATGGTGACAGAGAGAGGACAGAGAGAGGGCGCAGAGAGAGGGGGACAGAGAGAGGGGGGACAGAGAGACGGTGACAGAGAGGGGGCAGAGATAGAGGGCGGACAGAGCGCAGTGGGGGACAGAGAGAGGGGGAGAAAAAGGGGATCAGAGGGAGGGGGGACAGAGAGAGGGGGCAGATAGAGGGGGACAGAGAGAGGGGGGACAGAGAGACGGTGACAGAGAGGGGGCAGAGATAGAGGGCGGACAGAGCGCAGTGGGGGACAGAGAGAGGGGGAGAAAAAGGGGATCAGAGGGAGGGTGGACAGAGAGTGGGAGACAGAGAGAGGGGTACAGAGTGGGGGAGAGAGAGGGGGCAGAGAGAGGGGGACTGAGGGGGGACAGAGAGACGGTGACAGAGAGGGTTAGAGAGTGGGCACAGAGAGAGGGGGGCAGAGAGAGGGGGATAGAGAGAGGGGGATAGAGAGAGGGTGAGAGAGAAGGAGGGGTCAGAGAGTGGGGGGACAGAGAGTGGGGCGACAGAGAGAGGGGGCCAGAGAGAGGGGTACAGAGGGAGGGGGGACAGAGAGACGGTGACAGAGAGGGGGCAGACAGAGAGAGGGGACAGTGACGGGGGGACAGAGAGATGGGGGACAGGGAGAGGGGGGGACAGAGAGAGATGGGGACAGAGAGAGGGGGGCAGAGAGAGGGGGACATAGGGAGGGGGACAGAGAGAGGGGGGACAGAGAGAGGGGGAACAGAGAGAGGAGGAGCAGAGAGAGGGGACAGAGGGAGGGGGGACAGAGAGACGATGACAGAGAGGGGGCAGAGAGAGGGTGACAGAGAGGGGGGACAGAGAGCGGGGGAGAGAGAGGGGTACAGAGAGACGGGTACAGAGAGACGGGGACAGAGGGGGGGACGGGGGAACAGAGAGAGGGGTGGACAGAGAGAGGGGGACAGAGAGACAGGGACAGAGAGACGGGGACAAAGAGGGGGGACAGAGAGGGGTGAGGACGGAGAGGGGGGGACAGAGAGGGGTGAGGACAGAGAGAGGGGAGGACAGAGAGTGGGGGGGACAGAGAGAGATGGGGACAGAGAGGGGGGACAGAGAGACGGGGACAAAGAAAGGGGGCAGGGGGGGACAGAGAGAGAGAGGGAGGACAGAGAGAGGGGGGACAGAGAGAGGGGGTACAGAGAGAGGGGGAACAGAGGGGGGGACAGAGAGGGGGGACGGGGGGGACAGAGGGGGGGACAGAGGGAGGGGACAGAGGGAGGGGTGACAGAGAAAGTGGACAGAGGGAGGGGTGACAGAGAGGGGGCAGAGAGGGGGGTACAGAGAGAGGGGATCAGAGAGAGGGGGCAAAGGGGGAGAACAGAGAGGGGGGGCAGAGAGAGGTGGGGACAGGGGGGGGGACAGAGAGAGCAGGACAGAGAGAGGGCGACATGGAGAGGGGGACAGAGAGCGGGGGAGATAGAGGGCGTCAGTGAGAGGCCGTCAGAGAGAGAGGGGTACAGAGAGAGGGGGTACAGAGAGTGGGGGACAGAGAGAGGGGGTCAGAGGGAGTGGGGACAGAGAATTGGGGACAGACAGAGAGAGGGAACAGAGACGGTTGGACAGAGAGACGGGGACACAGAGAGAGGTGACAGAGAGTGTGTCATAGAGAGTGTGTCAGAGAGAGGGGGATGGAGAGAGGGCGACAGAGAGAGGGGGACAGAGAGAGGGCGACAGAATGATCGGGGACAGAGTGAGGGAGGACAGAGTGAGGGGGACAGAGAGAGGGGGACAGATAGATGGGGGACAGAGAGAGGGGGGACAGAGAGAGGGGGGACAGAGAGAGAGAGAGAGGGGAAGAGAGAGAGGGGGACAGAGAGAGAGGGGGCTGAGAGAGTGGGGACAGAGAGAGGGGGTTGGAAATGTGTTGCTGGAAAAGCGCAGCAGGTCAGGCAGCATCCAGGGAACAGGAGAATCGACGTTTCGGGCATAAGCCCTTCTTCAGGGCTTATGCCCTGGAAATGTGTTGTTTCCAGCAACACATTTCCAGCTCTGATCTCCAGCATCTGCAGATCTCACTTTCTCCACAGAGAGAGGGGGGACAGAGAGGGGGGACAGAGACGTTGACAGAGAAGGGGGAGAGAGAGACCGCGACAGAGAGGGGGGACGGAGAGAGCAGGGCAGAGAGAGGGGCGACAGAGAGAGGGGCGACAGATAGAGGGGACAGAGAGAGGGGGACAGAGAGAGAGGTACAGAGAGAGAGAGGGGGAAAGAGAGAGATGGTGACAGAGAGGGGGCAGAGAGAGGGCGACAGAGGGGGGGGCAGAGAGAGGGGGTACAGAGAGAGGGTGGACAGAGGGGGGGGGACAGAGAGACGGTGACAGAGAGGGGACAGAGAGAGGGCGACAGAGAGAGGAGGGACAGAGAGGAGGGACAGAGAACGGGGGGGACAGAGAGATGGTGACAGAGAGAGGACAGAGAGAGGGCGCAGAGAGAGGGGGACAGAGAGAGGGGGGACAGAGAGACGGTGACAGAGAGGGGGCAGAGATAGAGGGCGGACAGAGCGCAGTGGGGGACAGAGAGAGGGGGAGAAAAAGGGGATCAGAGGGAGGGGGGACAGAGAGTGGGAGACAGAGAGAGGGGTACAGAGTGGGGGAGAGAGAGGGGGCAGAGAGAGGGGGACTGAGGGGGGACAGAGAGACGGTGACAGAGAGGGTTAGAGAGTGGGCACAGAGAGAGGGGGGCAGAGAGAGGGGGATAGAGAGAGCGGGATAGAGAGAGGGTGAGAGAGAAGGAGGGGTCAGAGAGTGGGGGGACAGAGAGTGGGGCGACAGAGAGAGGGGGCCAGAGAGAGGGGTACAGAGGGAGGGGGGACAGAGAGACGGTGACAGAGAGGGGGCAGACAGAGAGAGGGGACAGTGACGGGGGGACAGAGAGATGGGGGACAGGGAGAGGGGGGGACAGAGAGAGATGGGGACAGAGAGAGGGGGGCAGAGAGAGGGGGACATAGGGAGGGGGACAGAGAGAGGGGGGACAGAGAGAGGGGGAACAGAGAGAGGAGGAGCAGAGAGAGGGGACAGAGGGAGGGGGGACAGAGAGACGATGACAGAGAGGGGGCAGAGAGAGGGTGACAGAGAGGGGGGACAGAGAGCGGGGGAGAGAGAGGGGTATTGAGAGACGGGTACAGAGAGACGGGGACAGAGGGGGGGACGGGGGAACAGAGAGAGGGGTGGACAGAAAGAGGGGGACAGAGAGACAGGGACAGACAGATGGGGACAAAGAGGAGGGACAGAGAGGGGTGAGGACGGAGAGGGGGGGACAGAGAGGGGTGAGGACAGAGAGAGGGGAGGACAGAGAGTGGGGGGGACAGAGAGAGATGGGGACAGAGAGGGGGGACAGAGAGACGGGGACAAAGAAAGGGGTCAGGGGGTGACAGAGAGAGAGAGGGAGGACAGAGAGAGGGGGGACAGAGAGAGGGGGTACAGAGAGAGGGGGGGCAGAGAGGGGGGACGGGGGGGACAGAGGGGGGGACAGAGGGAGGGGACAGAGGGAGGGGTGACAGAGAAAGTGGACAGAGGGAGGGGTGACAGAGAGGGGCAGAGAGAGGGGATCAGAGAGAGGGGGCAAAGGGGGAGAACAGAGAGGGGGGCAGAGAGAGATGCGGACAGAGAGGGGGGGACAGAGAGAGCAGGACAGAGAGAGGGCGACATGGAGAGGGGGACAGAGAGCGGGGGAGATAGAGGGCGTCAGTGAGAGGCCGTCAGAGAGAGAGGGGTACAGAGAGAGGGGGTACAGAGAGTGGGGGACAGAGAGTGGGGGACAGAGAGAGGGCAACAGAGAGGGGGCGACAGAGAGGGGCGACAGAGAGGGGGATCAGAGCGGGGAGCAGAGGGGGGGACAGAGAGCGGGGGACAGAGAGCGGGGGAGATAGAGGGCGTCAGTGAGAGGGGACAGAGAGAGGGGGACAGAGAGAGGGGGCAGAGAGAGGGGGGACAGTGAGAGGGGCACAGAGAGTGGCGGAGATAGAGGGGGTCAGAGAGAGGGGGACAGAGAGAGGGAGCAGAGAGTGGGGGAACAGAGAGAGGGGGGACAGAGACAAGGAGTCAGAGAGAAGGGGAGACAGAGAGAGGGGGACAGAGAGAAGGGGCAGAGAGAGGGGGACAGAGAGAGGGGGTCCGAGGGAGTGGGGACAGAGAATTGGGGACAGACAGAGAGAGGGAACAGAGACGGTTGGACAGAGAGACGGGGACACAGAGAGAGGTGACAGAGAGTGTGTCAGAGAGAGGGGAACAGAGAGAGGGGGATGGAGAGAGTGGGGGACAGAGTGGGTTGGGGGGACGGAGAGGGAGAGGACAGAGAGAGGAGGGACAGAGGGGAGGCAGTAAGAGATGGGGACAGAAAGAGCACGGGGACAGAGAGAGGGGGGACAGAGAGAGGGGGTCAGAGAGAGGGGGGACAGAGAAAGGAGGACAGAGAGAGCGGGGCAGAGAGAGGGGGGACAGAGAAAGGAGGACAGAGAGAGGGGGACAGAGAGAGAGGGGGACAGAGGGAGGGGGTCAGAAGGAGGGGTACAGAGTGGGGAAGAGAGGTGGGTCAGAGAGAGGGAGTCAGAGAGAGGGGAAAAGAGAGAGTAGGATAGAGAGACAGGTACACAGAGAGGTGACAGAGAGGGGGCTGAGAGAGTGCGACAGAGAGAGGGGGACAGAGAGAGAGAGGGACAGAGAGAGAGGCGGGTGGGAGAGAGAGGGGGACCGAGAGAGGGGGAACAGAGAGAGGGGGACAGAGAGAGGAGGACAGAGAGAGAGGGGGTCAGAGAGAGAGGGGGACAGAGAGAGAGGGACAGAGAGAGAGGGGGTACAGAGAGAGGGGACAGAGAGAGAGGGACAGAGAGAGAAGGGGACAGAGGGAGAGGGGGACAGAGAGAGGGGTTCAGAGAGAGAGGGGGACAGAGAGAGGGGGACAGAGAGAGGAGGACAGAGAGAGAAGGGGACAGAGAGAGAGAGACGGGGGGACAGAGAGAGAGGGGGAAAGAGAGAGTGGGGGACAGAGAGAGAAGGGGAGAGAGAGAAGGGACAGAGAGAGAGGGGGACAGAGAGAGGGGGACAGAGAGAGGGGGAACAGAGAGAGGAGGAGCAGAGAGAGGGGGAACAGAGAGAGGAGGAGCAGAGAGTGGGGACAGAGGGGGGGGCAGAGAGAAGGAGTCAGAGAGAAGGGGAGACAGAGAGAGGGCGACAGAGAGAAGGGGCAGAGAGAGGGGGACAGAGAGAGGGGGTCCGAGGGAGTGGGGACAGAGAGTTGGGGACAGACAGAGAGAGGGAACAGAGACGGTTGGACAGAGAGATGAAGACACAGAGAGAGAGGGGGGTGGAGAGAGTGGGAGACAGAGTGGGTTGGGGGGACGGAGAGGGAGAGGACAGAGAGAGGAGGGACAGAGGGGAGGCAGTAAGAGATGGGGACATAAAGAGCACGGGGACAGAGAGAGGGGGGACAGAGAGAGGGGGGACAGAGAGAGGGGGACAGAGAGAGGGGGGTCAGAGAGAGAGGGACAGAGAGAAGGGGACAGAGAGAGGGGGGACAGAGAGAGGGGGACAGAGAGAGAGGGACAGAGAGAGAGGGGGACAGAGGGAGGGGGTCAGAAGGAGGGGTACAGAGTGGGGAAGAGAGGTGGGTTAGAGAGAGGGGGTCAGAGAGAGGGGAAAAGAGAGAGTAGGACAGAGAGACAGGTACACAGAGAGGTGACAGAGAGGGGGCTAAGAGAGTGCGACAGAGAGAGGGGGACAGAGAGAGGGAGGGACAGAGAGAGGCGGGTGGGAGAGAGAGGGGTACCGAGAGAGGGGGAACAGAGAGAGGGACAGAGAGAGGACAGAGAGAGAGGGGGTCAGAGAGAGAGGGGGACAGAGAGAGAGGGACAGAGAGAGAGGGGGTCAGAGAGTGAGGGACACAGAGAGAGAGGGGGTACAGAGAGAGGGGGACAGAGAGAGAGGGACAGAGAGAGAGGGACAGAGAGAGAGGGGGTCAGAGAGTGAGGGACACAGAGAGAGAGGGGGTACAGAGAGAGGGGGACAGAGAGAGAGGGACAGAGAGAGAAGGGGACAGAGAGAGAGGGGGACAGAGAGAGAGGGGGACAGAGAGAGAGGGGGTCAGAGAGAGAGAGGGACAGAGAGAGGGGGACAGAGAGAGGAGGACAGGGAGAGAATGGTACAGAGGGAGAGAGGGGGACAGAGAGAGAGGGGGAAAGAGAGAGTGGGTGACAGAGAGAGAAGGGGACAGAGAGAGAAGGGACAGAGAGAGAGGGGGACAGAGAGAGGGGGACACAGTGAGGGGGGACAGAGAGAGGAGGAGCAGAGAGAGGGGACAGAGGGAGGGGGGGCAGAGAGACGATGACAGAGAGGTGGCAGAGAGTGGGTGTCAGAGAGGGGGCAGAGAGCGGGGTACAGAGAGACGGGTACAGAGAGACGGGGACAGGGGGGTGGCGGGGAAACAGAGAGAGGGGTGGACAGAGAGACGGGGACAAAGAGGGGGGACAGAGAGGGGTGAGGACAAAGAGAGGGGGAACAGAGAGGGGTGAGGACAGAGAGAGGGGTGAAGACAGAGAGAGATGGGGTCAGAGAGAGGGGGACAGAGAGACGGGGACAAAGAAAGGGGGCAGAGAGAGGGCGACGGAGAGAGGGGGCAGCAGAGAGGGGGGAGAGAGAGGGTGCAGAGAGAGGGGGAACGGGGGGACAGAGAGGGGGGGACAGAGTGGGGGGACAGAGGGGGGACAGAGGGAGGGGTGACAGAGAGGGGCAGAGAGAGGGGGACAGAGAGAGGGGGGATGGAGAGATTGGGGGACAGAGGGGTTTGGGGTACGGAGAGGGAGAGGACAGAGAGAGGAGGGACAGAGGGGGAACTGTAAGAGATGGGAACAGAAAGAGCATGGGGACAGAGAGAGGGGGACAGAGAGAGGGGGGACAGAGAGAGGGGGACAGAGAGAGGGAGGGGGTCAGAAGGAGGGGTACAGAGTGGGGAAAAGAGAGAGTAGGACAGAGAGAGGGGGGTCAGAGAGAGAGGGGGTACAGAGAGAGGGGGACAGAGAGAGAGAGGTACAGAGTGCTTCAGTGAGCGGGGGACAGAGAGGGGCGGACAAAGAGAGAGGGGCAGAGAGAGGAACACAGAGAGTGAGGGGGAGGTAGACAGCGTCAGAGAGCGCGGAGATAGAGGGGGTCAGAGGGAGGAGGGACAGAGTGGGGGGCTGAGAGAGAAGGACAGAGAGAGCATCAGTGAGGGGATGACAGAGAGAGGTGAACAGAGAGCAGGGAAGATAGAGATTAGATTACATTACAGTGTGGAAACAGGCCCCGCCGAAGTGCAATCCACTCTTACCCCTACATTTACCCCTTACCGAACACTACGGGCAATTTAGTATGGCCAATTCACCTGACCTGCACATCTTTGGACTGTGGGAGGAAACCGGAGCACCCGGAGGAAACCCACGCAGACACGGGGAGAACGTGCAAACTCCACACAGACAGTCGCCTGAGGTGGGAATTGAACCCGGGTCTCTGGCGCTGTGAGGCAGCAGTGCTAACCACTGTGCCACCGTGCCACCCATGGGGACAGAGAGAGCGGGAGGGAGAGAGAGGGGGGTACAGAGAGAGAGGGACACAGAGAGTGAGGGACACAGAGAGTGAGGGAGATGGAGGGGGTCAGAGAGAGGGGGACGAAAAGAGGGGGAGGTAGACGGGGTCAGAGAGAGCAAGACAGATAGCGGGGAGGTAGTCAGAGGGAGGGGGGACAGAGAGTGGGGGACAGAGAGAGGAGTACAGAGAGAGGGGTACAGAGTGGGAGAGAGTGAGGGGGCAGAGAGAGGGGGACAGAGAGTGGCCATAGAGAGGGCAACAGAGAGAGGGGGACAGAGACCGGGGGAGAGAGAGGGGGACAGAGAGAAGGGGACAGAGAGAGAGAAGGGGTCAGAGAGAGAGGGGGAAGAGAGAGAGGGGGGCACAGAGAGAGAGGGGGACAGAGAGAGAGAGGGGGAGAGAGAGAGGGGGCAGAGAGCAAGGGGGACAGAGAGGGGGGGACAGAGAGGGGGGGACAGAGAAAGAGGGTGACAGAGAGCGGGGGGACAGAGAGCGGGGGGGGGTTAGAGAGCGGGGGAGACAGAGAGCGGGGGACAGAGAGGGGGGTACAGAGAGAGAGGGACAGAGAGCGGGGGAGGTAGAGGGCGTCAGTGAGAAGGGGTCAGAGAGAGAGTGGGACAGAGAGAGGGTAACAGAGAGAGGGGGACAGAGAAAGAGGGGGACAGAGAGCGGGGGACAGAGAGCGGGGGGGGAACAGAGACCGGGGGGTTAGAGAGTGGGAGAGAGTGTGGGGAAGAGAGAGTATTACAGAGAGAGGAGACAGAGAGAGGGGGCAGAGAGAGGGGGGACAGAGAGAGGGGGACAGAGAGAGGGAGACAGAGAGAGGGGGACAGAGAGGGCGAGACAGAGAGAGGGGCACAGAGTGTGGGGAAGATAGAGGGGTTCAGAGGGAGTGGGGACAGAGAGAGGGGGACAGAGTGGGGGAAGAGAGGGTGTCAGAGAAAGGGGGACAGAGAGAGGGGGACAGAGAGAGGGGGACAGAGAGAGGGGGGACAGAGAGAGGGCTACAGAGAGAGGGGGACAGAGAGAGGGGGACAGAGAGAGTGAGACAGAGAGAGGGTGTAGAAAGAGGGCGACAGAAGGAGTGGGACAGAGGGAGTGGGACAGAGGGAGGGGGGACAGAGAGACGGGGTCAGAGAGAGGGGAACAGAGAGAGAGGGAGATAGAGGGGACAGAGAATGGGGGACTGAGAGAGGGGTACAGAGTTGGGGAGAGAGAGTCCGTCAGAGAGAGGGGTACAGTGAGCCGGGGACAGAGACTGGGGGACAGAGAGAGGGGGATGGACTGAGTGGGGAACGGGGGGGAGGGGTGGACGGAGAGGGAGTGGACAGAGAGAGGAGGGATAGAGAGAGGGAACAGAAAGAGATGCGGACAGAGAGAGCACGGGGACAGAGAGAGAGGGAACAGAGAGAGTGGGACAGAGAGACGGGGACACAGAGAGAGGTGACAGAGAGGGGCAGAGAGAGGGCGACAGAGAGAGAGAGGGACAGAGAGAGGCAGGTGGGAGAGAGAGGAGGACAGAGAAATGGGGGACAGAGACGGGGACAGAGAGAGAGGGACAGACAGAGAGGGACAGAGAGAGAGAGAGGGACAGAGAGAGAGGGACAGACAGAGAGGGACAGAGAGAGAGAGAGGGACAGAGAGAGTGGGGGACAGAGAGAGAGAGGGAGACAGAGAGAGAGAGGGACAGAGAGAAGGAGGGACAGAGAGAGGCAGGTGGGAGAGAGAGGAGGACAGAGAAATGGGGGACAGAGACGGGGACAGAGAGAGAGGGACAGACAGAGAGGGACAGAGAGAGAGAGAGGGACAGAGAGAGAGGGACAGACAGAGAGGGACAGAGAGAAGGAGGGACAGAGAGAGGCAGGTGGGAGAGAGAGGGGGACAGAGAAATGGAGGACAGAGACGGGGACAGAGAGAGAGGGGGACAGAGAGAGAGGGGGACAGAGAGGGGGACAGAGAGAGGCGGGGAGGGAGAGGGGGCAGAGAGTGGGCGACAGAGAGAGGGCCACAGAGAGTGAGGGAGATAGAGGGGTTCAGAGAGAAGGGGGACAGAGAGTGGGGGAAAGGGAGTGGGGGGACAGAGAGTGGGGGTCAGAGAGTGGGGGTCTGAGAGAGGGGGACAGAGAGCGTGGGACAGAGAGTGGGGGAGAGAGAGGGGGCAGAGAGAGAGGGACAGAGAGAGAGGGGGCAGAGAGAGGATGACAGAGAGAGAGGGGAACAGAGAGAGAGGGGGAAAGAGAGAGGGGGGACAGAGAGAGGGGGGACAGAGAGAGGGGACAGAGAGAGAGGGGGTAGAGAGAAGGTACAGAGAGAGAGGGGCACAGATAGTGTGGGTGATAGATGGGGTCAAATAGTGGGGACGGAAAAAGGGGGAGGTAGAGAGGGACAGAGAGAGCAGGACAGAGAGAGGTGGAGATACAGGGGGTCAGAGGGAGGGGCGACAGAGAGTGGGGGACAGAGAGGGGGTTACAGTGTGAGAGAGAGAGGGGCAGAGAGAGGGGGGTCAGAAAGAGGGTGACAGAGAGAGGGGGACAGAAAGAGGGTGACAGAGGGATGCGGGGACAGAGAGGGGGACAGAGAGAGTGGGACAGACAGGGGGGACAGAGAGAGAGGGGGCAGAAAGAAAGGGACAGAGAGAGTGGGGCAGAGAGGGGGGACAGAGAGAGGGGGACATAGAGGTGGTGACAGAGGGAGGGGGACAGAGGGAGGGGGACAGAGGGAGGGTGGACAGAGAGATGGTGACTGGGAGGGGGCAGAGAGAGATGGGGACAGTGAGACGGGTGGACAGAGAGAGGGGGACAGAGAGAGGGGGACAGAGAGGGGGGACAGTGAGAGTGGGGGACAGAGAGGAGGGACAGAGAGAGAGGAGCTACAGAGAGGGGGGACAGAGAGGGGGGACAGTGGGAGGGGGACAGAGGGAGGGGGACAGAGGGAGGGTGGACAGAGAGATGCTGACTGGGAGGGGGCAGAGAGAAGTGGACAGAGAGGGGGAGACAGAGAGAGAGGGGGTCAGAAAGAGGGCGACAGAGTGAGGGGGACAGAGAGAGGGGGACAGAGGGAGGAGGGCTAAGAGAGGGGGGACAGAGAGAGGGAGACAGAGAGGGGGGACAGAGAGAGGGGCTACAGAGAGAGGGGGGACAGAGAGGGGGACGGGGGGGCAGAGAGAGAGGGGGTCAGAAAGAAGGCGACAGAGAGAGGGGGACAGAAGGAGGGGACAGAGGGAGGGGGACAGAGAGAGGGGGACTGAGTGAGTGGGGACAGACAGGGTGGACAGAGAGAGGGGGACAGAGAGGGGGGACAGAGAGATGGTGACTAGGAGGGAGCAGAGAGAGGGGGACACAGAGGGGGGCACAGAGAGAGAGGGGGTCAGAAATAAGGCGACAGAGAGAGGGGGACAGAATGAGGGGGACAGTGGGAGGGGGACAGAGAGAGGGGGGCAGAGTGAGCGGGGACAGAGAGAGGGGGACAGAGACGGGGGACAGAGAGGTGGAACAGAGAGGGGGGACACAGAGAGATGGGGACAGAGAGACTGGTGGACAGAGATAGAGGTACAGAGAGACGGTGACAGATATGGCGACAGAGAGAGGGGGACAGAGAGAGGGGGAACAGAGAGAGGGGGTGGACAGAGAGAGAGGTACAGAGAGACGGTGACAGATATGGCGACAGAGAGAGGGGGACAGAGAGAGGGGGACAGAGAGGTGGAACAGAGAGGGGGGACAGAGAGAGATGGGGACAGAGAGACTGGTGGACAGAGAGAGAGGTACAGAGAGACGGTGACAATTATGGCGACACAGAGAGGGGGACAGAGAGTGGGGGAACAGAGAGAGGGGGCGGACAGAGAGAGAGGTACAGAGAGACGGTGACAGATATGGCGACAGAGAGAGGGGGACAGAGAGCGGGGGACAGAGAGAGGGGGACAGAGACGGGGGACAGAGACGTGGAACAGAGGGGGGGGGGCAGAGAGAGTGGTGGACAGAGAGAGGGGGACAGAGAGAGGGGGACAGAGAGAGGGGGACAGAGAGAGGCGGGCAGAGGGAGGGGACAGACCGCGGGAGTACAGAGAGAGGGGGACAGAGGGAGGGGGACAGAATGGGGGGACAGTGGGAGGGGAGACAGAGAGGGGGGGACAGAGGTTTGGAACAGAGAGAGGGTGGACTGAGGGGGGGCCAGAGAGACGGGGACAGAGAGAGGGGGGACAGAGAGACAGTGACAGAGAGGGGGCAGAGAGAGGGCGATAGATTTGGGGGGACAGAGAGCGGGGAACAGAGCGAGGGGGCAGAGAGAGAGAGGGGGTCAGAGAGAGAGGGGTACAGAGAGAGAGGGGGTACAGAGAGAAAGGGGGTCAGAAAGAGGGCGACAGAGAGAGGGGGGACAGAGAGAGGGGGACAGAGAGAGGGGGACAGAGGGACGGGGACAGAGAGAGGGGGACAAAGGGAGGGGGAACAGAGAGACGGGGGACAGAGAGAGGGGGGACAGAGAGAGGGGGCAGAGGGAGGGGGACAGAGCGAGGGGGACAGAGTGAGGGGAGACAGAGAGATGGTGACTGGGAGGGGGCAGAGAGAGGTGGACAGAGAGGGGGGACAGAGAGAGGGGCTACAGAGAGAGGGGGGACAGAGAGGGGGACAGAGAGAGGGGAAACAGAGAGGGGGGACAGAGAGAGAGGGGGTCAGAAAGAAGGTGACAGAGAGAGGGAGACAGAAGGAGGGGGACAGAGGGAGGGGGGCAGAGAGAGGGGGACAGTGTGAGCGGGGACAGACAGGGTGGGACAGAGAGAGGGGGACCGAGAGGGGGGACAGAGAGGGGTTGACAGAAAGGGGGTACAGATAGAAATGGGGACAGAGAGAGGAGTGGACAGAGAGAGAGGTACAGAGAGACGGTGACAGATATGGCGACAGAGAGAGGGGGACAGAGAGAGGGGGACAGAGAGAGGGAGACAGAGAGTGGGGGAACAGAGAGAGGGGGAGACAGAGAGGGGGGCACAGAGAGGGGGGACAGAGAGAGGGGGACAGAGTGAGCGGGGACAGACAGGGTGGACAGAGAGGGGGGACAGAGTGGGTTTGATAGAGAGGTGGGGACAGAGAGAGATGGGGACAGAGAGAGGGGTGGACAGAGAGAGAGGTACAGAGAGACGGTGACAGATATGGCGACAGAGAGAGAGGGGGACAGAGAGAGGTGGACAGAGAGAGGGGGACAGAGAGAGGGGTGGACAGAGAGAGAGGTACAGAGAGAGGGTGACAGATATGGCGACAGAGAGAGGGGGACAGAGAGAGGGGGACAGAGAGAGGGGGAACAGAGAGAGGGGAAAGATAGAGGGGGACAGAGGGGGTGACAGAGAGATGGTGACTGGGAGGGGGCAGAGAGAGGGGTGGACAGAGAGAGAGAGGTACAGAGAGAGGGTGACAGATATGGCGACAGAGAGAGGGGGACAGAGAGAGGGGGACAGAGAGAGGGGGAACAGAGAGAGGGGACAGAGAGAGGGGGACAGAGAGGGGGGACAGAGAGAGGGGGACATAGAGGTGGGGACAGAGGGAGGGGGACAGAGGGAGGGGGACAGAGGGAGGGTGGACAGAGAGATGGTGACTGGGAGGGGGCAGAGAGAGATGGGGACAGTGAGACGGGTGGACAGAGAGAGGGGGACAGAGAGAGGGGGACAGAGAGAGGGGGGGAAAGTGAGAGTGGGGGACAGAGAGGGGGGGACAGAGAGAGAGGGGCTACAGAGAGGGGGGGGCAGAGAGGGGGGACAGAGGGAGGGGGACAGAGAGAGGGGGACAGAGAGAGGGGGACAGAGAGAGGGGTGGACAGAGAGGGGGACAGAGAGAGGGGGACAGAGAGAGAGGGGGAACAGAGAGAGGGGAAAGATAGAGGGGGACAGAGGGGGTGACAGAGAGATGGTGACTGGGAGGGGGCAGAGAGAGGGAGACAGAGAGGGGGGACAGAGAGAGGGGCTACAGAGAGAGGGGGGACAGAGAGGGGGACGGGGGGGCAGAGAGAGAGGGTGTCAGAAAGAAGGCGACAGAGAGAGGGGGACAGAAGGAGGGGGACAGTGGGAGGGGGACAGAGAGAGGGGGACAGAGTGAGCGGGGACAGAGAGGGGGGACAGAGACGGGGGACAGAGAGGTGGAACAGAGAAGGGGGGACAGAGAGAGGGGGGGACAGAGAGAGATGGGGACAGAGAGACTGGTGGACAGAGAGAGAGGTACAGAGAGACGGTGACAGATATGGTGACAGAGAGAGGGGGACAGAGATAGGGGACAGAGAGAGGGGGACAGAGACGGGGGACAGAGACGTGGAACAGAGAGGAGGGGACAGAGAGAGTGGTGGACAGAGAGAGAGGTACAGAGAGACGGTGACAGATATGGCGACAGAGAGACGGGAACAGAGAGAGGGAGACAGAGAGAGGGGGACAGAGAGAGGCGGGCAGAGGGAGGGGGACAGACCGAGGGAGGACAGAGAGAGGGGGACAGAGGGAGGGGGACAGAGAGGGCGATGGAGAGAGGGGGTCAGAGAGGGGTGGACGGGGGGGAACAAAGAAATGGTGACTGAGAGGGGGCAGAGAGAGGGCTACGCAGAGGGGGGCACAGAGAGAGGGGGTCAGAAAGATGGCGACAGAGAGAGGGGGACAGAATGAGGGGGACAGTGGGAGGGGAGACAGAGAGGGGGGGACAGAGGTTTGGAACAGAGAGAGAGGGTGGACTGAGGGGGGGCCAGAGAGACGGGGATAGAGAGAGGGGGGTCAGAGAGACAGTGATAGAGAGGGGGCACAGAGAGGGCGATAGATTTGGGGGGACAGAGAGCGGGGAACAGAGAGAGGGGGCAGAGAGAGAGGGGGTCAGAGAGAGAGGGGTACAGAGGGAGGGGGTACAGAGAGAAAGGGGGTCAGAAAGAGGGCGACAGAGAGAGGGGGGACAGAGAGTGGGGGACAGAGAGAGGGGACAGAGGGACGGGGACAGAGAGAGGGGGACAGAGGGAGGGGGGACAGAGAGACGGGTGACAGAGAGATGGGGGACAGAGAGAGGGGGCAGAGGGAGGGGGACAGAGGGAGGGGGACAGAGTGAGGGGGGACAGAGAGATGGTGACTGGGAGGGGGCAGAGAGAGGTGGACAGAGAGGGGGGACAGAGAGAGGGGCTACAGAGAGAGGGGGACAGAGAGAGGGGGACAGAGAGGGGGGACAGAGAGAGAGGGGTCAGAAAGAAGGTGACAGAGAGAGGGGGACAGAAGGAGGGGGACAGAGGGAGGGGGGCAGAGAGAGGGGGACAGAGTGAGCGGGGACAGACTGGGCGGGACAGAGAGAGGGGGACCGAGAGGGGGGACAGAGAGGGGTTGAAAGAGAGGGGGGGGCACAGAGAGATGGGGACAGAGAGAGGGGTGGACAGAGAGATAGGTACAGAGAGACGGTGACAGATATGGCGACAGAGAGAGGGGGACAGAGAGAGGGGGACAGAGAGAGGGAGACAGAGAGTGGGGGAACAGAGAGAGGGGGAGACAGAGAGGGGGGCACAGAGAGGGGGGACAGAGAGAGGGGGACAGAGTGAGCGGGGACAGACAGGGTGGACAGAGAGGGGGGACAGAGCGGGTTTGATAGAGAGGTGGGGACAGAGAGAGATGGGGACAGAGAGAGGGGTGGACAGAGAGAGAGGTACAGAGAGACGGTGACAGATATGGCGACAGAGAGAGAGGGGGACAGAGAGAGGTGGACAGAGAGAGGGGGACAGAGAGAGGGGTGGACAGAGAGAGAGGTACAGAGAGAGGGTGACAGATATGGCGACAGAGAGAGGGGGACAGAGAGAGGGGGACAGAGAGAGGGGGAACAGAGAGAGGGGAAAGATAGAGGGGGACAGAGGGGGTGACAGAGAGATGGTGACTGGGAGGGGGCAGAGAGAGGGGTGGACAGAGAGAGAGAGGTACAGAGAGAGGGTGACAGATATGGCGACAGAGAGAGGGGGACAGAGAGAGGGGGACAGAGAGAGGGGGAACAGAGAGAGGGGACAGAGAGAGGGGGACAGAGAGGGGGGACAGAGAGAGGGGGACATAGAGGTGGGGACAGAGGGAGGGGGACAGAGGGAGGGGGACAGAGGGAGGGTGGACAGAGAGATGGTGACTGGGAGGGGGCAGAGAGAGATGGGGACAGTGAGACGGGTGGACAGAGAGAGGGGGACAGAGAGAGGGGGACAGAGAGAGGGGGGGAAAGTGAGAGTGGGGGACAGAGAGGGGGGGACAGAGAGAGAGGGGCTACAGAGAGGGGGGGGCAGAGAGGGGGGACAGAGGGAGGGGGACAGAGAGAGGGGGACAGAGAGAGGGGGACAGAGAGAGGGGTGGACAGAGAGGGGGACAGAGAGAGGGGGACAGAGAGAGAGGGGGAACAGAGAGAGGGGAAAGATAGAGGGGGACAGAGGGGGTGACAGAGAGATGGTGACTGGGAGGGGGCAGAGAGAGGGGTGGACAGAGAGAGAGGTACAGAGAGAGGGTGACAGATATGGCGACAGAGAGAGGGGGACAGAGAGAGGGGGACAGAGAGAGGGGGACAGAGAGAGGGGGAACAGAGAGAGGGGGGACAGAGAGAGGGGGACATAGAGGTGGGGACAGAGGGAGGGGGACAGAGGGAGGGGGACAGAGGGAGGGTGGACAGAGAGATGGTGACTGGGAGGGGGCAGAGAGAGATGGGGACAGTGAGACGGGTGGACAGAGAGAGGGGGACAGAGAGAGGGGGACAGAGAGAGGGGGGGGAAGTGAGAGTGGGGGACAGAGAGGGGGGGACAGAGAGAGAGGGGCTACAGAGAGGGGGGCAGAGAGGGGGGACAGAGGGAGGGGGACAGAGGGAGGGTGGACAGAGAGATGCTGACTGGGAGGGGGCAGAGAGAAGTGGACAGAGACGGGGAGACAGAGAGAGAGGGGGTCAGAAAGAGGGCGACAGAGTGAGGGGGGACAGAGAGAGGGGGACAGAGGGAGGGGGGCTGAGAGAGGTGGACAGAGTGAGTAGGTTAAGAGAGGTGGTGACTGGGAGGGGGCAGAGAGAGGGAGACAGAGAGGGGGGACAGAGAGAGGGGCTACAGAGAGAGGGGGGACAGAGAGGGGGACGGGGGGGCAGAGAGAGAGGGTGTCAGAAAGAAGGCGACAGAGAGAGGGGGACAGAAGGAGGGGGACAGTGGGAGGGGGACAGAGAGAGGGGGACAGAGTGAGCGGGGACAGAGAGGGGGGGACAGAGACGGCGGACAGAGAGGTGGAACAGAGAGAGGGGGACAGAGAGAGGGGGACAGAGAGAGAGGGGGTCAGAAAGAAGGTGACAGAGAGAGGGGGACAGAAGGAGGGGGACAGAGGGAGGGGGGACAGAGAGAGGGGGACAGAGTGAGCGGGGACAGACAGGGTGGGCAGAGAGAGGTGGATAGAGAGGGGGGACAGAGAGGGGTTGATAGAGAGGGGGGGACAGAGAGAGATGGGGACAGAGAGAGGGGGACAGAGAGAGGGCGACAGAGAGGGGGGGACGGGCGGGGGGGGGACAGAGAGAGGGGGGACAGAGAGAGGGGGACAGAGAGAGAGGTACAGAGAGACGGTGACAGATATGGCGACAGAGAGAGGGGGACAGAGAGAGGGGGACAGAGACGGGGGACAGAGACGTGGAACAGAGAGGGGGGGGACAGAGAGAGTGGTACAGAGAGACGGTGACAGATATGGCGACAGAGAGACGGGAACAGAGAGAGGGGGACAGAGAGAGGCGGGCAGAGGGAGGGGAACAGACCGAGGGAGTACAGAGAGAGGGGGCACAGAGGGAGGGGAACAGACCGAGGGAGTACAGAGAGAGGGGGACAGAGAGAGGGGGACAGAGAGAGGCGGGCAGAGGGATGGGGACAGACCGAGGGAGTACAGAGAGAGGGGGCACAGAGGGAGGGGGACAGACCGAGGGAGGACAGAGAGAGGGGGACAGAGGGAGGGGGACAGACCGAGGGAGGACAGAGAGAGGGGGACAGAGAGGGCGATGGAGAGAGGGGGTCAGAGAGGGGTGGACTGGGGGGAACAAAGAAATGGTGACTGAGAGGGGGCAGAGAGAGGGCTACACAGAGGGGGGCACAGAGAGAGGGGGTCAGAAATTTGGCAACAGAGAGAGGGGGACAGAATGAGGGGGACAGTGGGGGGGAGACAGAGAGGGGGGCACAGAGGTTTGGAACAGAGAGAGGGTGGACCGAGGGGGGGCCAGAGAGACGGGGACAGAGAGAGGGGGGACAGAGAGACAGTGAGAGAGAAGGGGCAGAGAGAGGGCGATAGATTTGGGGGGACAGAAAGCGGGGAACAGAGCGAGGGGGCAGAGAGAGAGGGGGTCAGAGAGAGAGGGGTACAGAGGGAGAGGGTACAGAGAGAAAGGGGGTCAGAAAGAGGGCGACAGAGAGAGGGGGGACAGAGAGAGGGGGACAGAGAGAGGGGGACAGAGGGACGGGGACAGAGAGAGGGGGACAGAGGGAGGGGGGACAGAGAGACGGGGGACAGAGAGAGGGGGACAGAGAGAGGGGGCAGAGGGAGGGGGACAGAGGGAGGGGGACAGTGTGAGGGGGGACAGAGAGATGGTGACTGGGAGGGGGCAGAGAGAGGTGGACAGAGAGGAGGGACAGAGAGAGGGGCTACAGAGAGAGGGGGACAGAGAGGGGGACAGAGAGAGGGGGACAGAGAGGGGGGACAGAGAGAGGGGCTACAGAGAGGGGGGGCAGAGAGGGGAGGACAGAGAGAGGGGGGACAGAGGGAGGGGGGAACAGAGAAATGGTGACTGGGAGGGGGCAGAGAGAGGGAGACAGAGAGGGGGGACAGAGAGAGGGGGACAGAGAGAGGGGGACAGAGAGAGGGGGACAGAGGGAGGGGGACAGACCGAGGGAGGACAGCGAGACGGTGACAGAGAGCGCGACGGAGAGAGGGGGACAGAGAGGGGGGGCAGAGAGCGGGCGACAGAGAGGGTTGGACGTGGGGGGGAACAGCGAGATGGTGACTGAGAGGGGGCAGAGAGAGGGCGATAGGTTTGGGGGGACAGAGAGCGGGAAACAGAGCGAGGGGCAGAGAGAGAGGGGGACAGAGAGAGAGGGGGACAGAGTGAGAGGGGGTACAGAGAGAGAGGGGGACAGAGAGAGAGGGGGGCAGAGAGAGAGGGGGTACAGAGAGAAAGGGGACAGAGAGAGAGGGGGACAGAGAGAGAGGGGGACAGAGTGAGAGGGGGTACAGAGAGAGAGGGGGACAGAGAGAGAGGGGGACAGAGAGAGAGGGGGTACAGAGAGAAAGGGGACAGAGAGAGAGGGGGACAGAGAGAGAGGGGGACAGAGAGAGAGGGGGTCAGAGAGAGGTGGTCAGAGAGAGAGGGGGTACAGAGAGAGAGAGGGGACAGAGAGGGGGGGCAGAGGGGGGTACCAGAGAGGGAACAGAGACAGGGGGAGATAGAGAGGGGGCAGAAAGAGGGGGACAGAGAGAGAGAGAGGGGACAGAGAGAGAGGGGGGCAGAGAGAGAAGGGGCAGAGAGACGGTGACAGAGCAGGGGCAGAGAGAGGCCAACAAAGAGAGGGGACAGTGAGGAGGGGGACAGAGAGAGGGGGGGGACGAGGGGGACAGAGAGAGAGGGGACAAAGAATCTGTGACAGAGAGGGGGCAGAGAGCGGGCGACAGAGAGGGGTGGACGGGGGGGCGAACAGAGAAATGGTGACTGAGAGGGGGCAGAGAGACGAGGACAGAGAGAGGGGGACAGAGAGACGGTGACAGAGGGGGGTAGAGAGAGGGCGATAGAGATGGGGGAACAGAGAGCGGGTAACAGAGCGAGGGGGCAGAGAGAGGGGGTCAGAGAGAGAGAGGGGACAGTGAGAAAGAGGACAGAAGGGGGATGGGGGGGTGGCAGAGTGGGGGGGCAGAGAGAGGGGGACAGAGCGAGAGGGAACAGAGGGATAGGGGACAGAGCGATAGTGACAGAGTAGGGGCAGAGAGAGAGCGACAGAGGGGGTGTAGTGAAAGGAGGGACAGAGAGAGGGGGACAGAGAGAGAGGGGGCAGAGAGAGGGGGACAGAGAGAGGGGGACAGAGAGAGGGGGACAGAGTGGGAGAGAGGGGGCAGAGAGAGAGGGACAGAGAGAGAGGGGGACAGAGACGGGGGACAGAGAGAGAGTGGGACAGAGAGAGGGGGACAGAGAGAGAGGGGGACAGACAGAGGGGGAAAGAGAGGGGGGACAGAGAGAGAGGGGGACAGAGAGAGTGGGAAGAGAGAGAGGGGCCAGAGAGAGGGGGACAGAGAGAGAGAGGGACAGAGAGAGGGGGACATAGAGAGAGGGGGACAGAGACGGGGGACAGAGAGAGAGTGGGACAGAGAGAGGGGGACAGAGAGAGAGGGGGACAGACAGAGGGGGAAAGAGAGGGGGGACAGAGAGAGAGGGGGACAGAGAGAGTGGGAAGGAGAGAGAGGGGACAGAGAGAGGGGGGAACAGAGAGAGGGGGACAGAGAGAGGGGTTACAGAGAGAGGGGGACAGAGGGAGGGGGGAACAGAGAGATGGTGACTGGGAGGGGGCAGATAGAGGGAGACAGAGAGGGGGGACAGAGAGAGGGGGACAGAGAGAGGGGGACAGAGAGAGGGGGGCAGAGGGAGGGGGACAGACCGAGGGAGTACAGAGAGAGGGGGACAGAGGGAGGGGGACAGACCGAGGGAGGACAGAGAGAGGGGGACAGAGAGGGCGATGGAGAGAGGGGGACAGAGAGGGGTGGACGGGGGGGAACAAAGAAATGGTGACTGAGAGGGGGCAGAGAGAGGGCTACAGAGAGGGGGGACAGAGAGGGGGAGACAGAGAGGGGGGACAGAGAGAGGGGGACAGAGAGAGGGGACAGAGAGCGGGCGACAGAGAGGGGTGGACGTGGGGGGAACAGCGAGATGGTGACTGAGAGGGGGCAGAGAGAGGGCTACAGAGAGGGGGGGACAGAGGTTTGGAACAGAGAGAGGGTGGACTGAGGGGGGGCAGAGAGACGGGGACAGAGAGAGGGGGGACAGAGAGAGGGGGGACAGAGAGGGGGCAGAGAGAGGGCGATAGATTTGGGGGGACAGAGAGCGGGGAACAGAGCGAGGGGGCAGAGAGAGAGGGGGTCAGAGAGAGGGGGGGACAGAGAGAGAGGGGGTCAGAAAGAGGGCGACAGAGAGAGGGGGGACAGAGAGAGGGGGACAGAGAGAGGGGGACAGAGAGATGAGAGTAGAGAGAGGGGGACAGAGGGAGGGGGACAGACAGGGTGGGACAGAGAGAGGGGCTACAGAGAGATGGGGGACAGAGAGATGGGGTCAGAGAGAGGGGGACAGAGTGAGGGGGGACAGAGAGATGGTGACTGGGAGTGGGCAGAGAGAGGGAGAGAGATAGGGGGACAGAGAGAGGGGGACAGAGAGAGGGGGACAGAGAGAGGGGGAAAGAGGGAGGGGGGACAGAGATGGTGACTGGGAGGGGGCAGAGAGAGGGAGACAGAGAGGGGGGACAGAGAGAGGGGATACAGAGAGAGGGGGGACAGAGAGGGGGACAGAGAGAGGGGGACAGAGAGAGGGGGACAGAGTGATCGGGGACAGACAGGCTGGACAGAGAGAGGGGGACAGAGAGGTGGGACAGAGAGGGGTTGATAGAGAGGGGAGGACAGAGAGAGATGGGGACAGAGAGAGGGGGACAGAGAGAGGGGGACAGAGAGAGGGGGACAGAGAGAGGGGGACAGAGAGGGTGGACAGAGAGAGGGGGACAGAGAGAGGCGGGCAGAGGGAGGGGGACAGACCGAGGGAGTACAGAGAGAGGGGGACAGAGGGAGGGGGACAGACCGAGGGAGGACAGAGAGAGGGGGACAGAGAGGGCGATGGAGAGAGGGGGGCAGAGAGGGGTGGACGGGGGGGAACAAAGAAATGGTGACTGAGAGGGGGCAGAGAGAGGGCTACAGAGAGGGGGGGACAGAGAGGGGGAGACAGAGAGGGGGGACAGAGAGAGGGGGACAGAGAGAGGGGGACAGGGAGAGGGCGACAGAGAGGGGTGGACGTGGTGGGAACAGCGAGATGGTGACTGAGAGGGGGCAGAGAGAGGGCTACAGAGAGGGGGGAACAGAGGTTTGGAACAGAGAGAGGGTGGACTGAGGGGGGGGTCAGAGAGACGGGGACAGAGAGAGGGGGGATAGAGAGACAGTGACAGAGAGGGAGCAGAGAGAGGGCGATAGATTTGGGGTGAGAGAGAGCGGGGAACAGAGCGAGGGGGCAGAGAGAGAGGGGGTCAGAGAGAGAGGGGGACAGAGAGAGAGGGGGACAGAGAGAGAGGGGGAACAAAGAGAGAGGTGGACAGAGGGGGGGACAGAGAGAGATGGGGTCAGAAAGAGGGCGACAGAGAGAGGGGGGACAGAGAGAGGGGGACAGAGAGAGGGGGACAGAGGGAGGAGGGCAGAGAGAGGGGGGAACAAAGAGAGAGGTGGTCTGAGGGAGGAGGGCAGAGAGAGGGGGACAGAGGGAGGGGGACAGAGTGGGTGAGAGGGGGGCAGAGTGGGAGAGAGGGGGGCAGAGAGAGAGAGGGACAGAGAGAGAGGGGGACAGAGACGGGGGACAGAGAGAGAGTGGGACAGAGAGAGGGGGACAGAGAGAAAGGGGGGACAGAGACGGGGGACAGAGAGAGAGTGGGACAGAGAGAGGGGGGACAGGGAGAGGGGGACAGAGAGAGGGGGAAAGAGAGGGGGGGACAGAGAGAGGGGGGGGCCAGAGAGATGGGGTCAGAGAGAGGGGGACAGAGTGAGGAGGGACAGAGAGATGGTGACTGGGAGTGGGCAGAGAGGGAGAGAGATAGGGGGACAGAGAGAGGGGGACAGAGAGAGGTGGGACAGAGAGAGGGGGACAGCGGGAGGGGGGACAGAGATGGTGACTGGGAGGGGACAGAGAGAGGGAGACAGAGAGGGGGGGACAGAGAGAGGGGATACAGAGAGAGGGGGGACAGAGAGGGGGACAGAGAGAGGGGGACAGAGAGAGGGGGGACAGAGAGAGAGGGGGGTCAGAAAGAAGGTGACAGAGAGAGGGGGACAGAAGGAGGGGGACAGAGGGAGGAGGGCAGAGAGAGGGGGGAACAAAGAGAGAGGTGGACTGAGGGAGGAGGGCAGAGAGAGGGGGACAGAGGGAGGGGGACAGAGTGGGTGAGAGGGGGGCAGAGTGGGAGAGAGGGGGCAGAGAGAGAGAGGGACAGAGAGAGAGGGGGACAGAGATGGGGGACAGAGAGAGAGTGGGACAGAGAGAGGGGGACAGAGAGAAAGGGGGGACAGAGACGGGGGACAGAGAGAGAGTGGGACAGAGAGAGGGGGACAGGGAGAGGGGGACAGAGAGAGGGGGAAAGAGAGGGGGGGACAGAGAGAGGGGGGGGACAGAGAGAGTGGGAAGAGAGAGAGGGGCCAGAGAGAGGGGGACAGAGAGAGAGGGGGACAGAGAGAGAGGGGGGACAGAGAGAGGGGGACAGAGAGGAGAGGGGGACAGAGAGAGTGGGACAGACAGAGGGAGACAGAGAGAGAGGGGGACAGAGAGAGGTGGAAAGAGAGGGGGGACAGAGAGAGGGGGACAGAGAGAGTGGGAAGAGAGAGAGGGGGACAGAGAGAGGGGGGACAGAGAGAGGGGGACAGAGAGAGAGGGGAACAGAGAGAGGGGGGACAGAGAGAGTGGTTACAGAGAGAGGGGGACAGAGGGAGGGGGGAACAGAGAGACGGTGACAGATATGGCGACAGAGAGAGGGGGACAGAGAGCGGGGAACAGAGCGAGGGGGGCAGAGAGAGAGGGGGTCAGAGAGAGAGGGGGACAGAGAGAGAGGGGGACATAGAGAGAGGGGGAACAAAGAGAGAGGTGGACAGAGGGGGGGACAGAGAGAGAGGGGGTCAGAAAGAGGGCGACAGAGAGAGGAGGGGACAGTGAGAGGGGGGACAGAGAGAGGGGGACAGAGGGAGGAGGGCAGAGAGAGGGGGACAGATGGAGGGGGACAGAGGGAGGGGGGGACAGAGAGAGGGGGAAAAAAAGAAAGAGGTTGACTGAGGGAGGAGGGCAGAGAGAGGGGGACAGAGGGAGGGGGACAGAGTGGGAGAGAGGGGGGCAGAGTGGGAGAGGGGGGCAGAGAGAGAGGGACAGAGAGAGAGGGGGCAGAGACGGGGGACAGAGAGAGAGTGGGACCGAGAGAGGGGGACAGAGAGAAAGGGGGACAGAGTCAGGGGACAGAGAGAGAGTGGGACAGAGAGAGGGGGACAGAGAGAGGGGGAAAGAGAGGGAGGACTGAGAGAGAGGGGGACAGAGAGAGGGGGACAGAGAGAGAGGGGCCAGAGAGAGAGGGGACAGAGAGAGAGGGGGACAGAGAGAGAGGGGGACAGAGAGAGGGGGACAGAGAGAGAGGGGAGACAGAGAGAGAGGATAGACAGAGGGGGACAGAGAGAGAGGGGGACAGAGAGAGGGGGGAAAGAGAGGGGGGGACAGAGAGAGAGAGGGGGACAGAGAGAGTGGGAAGAGAGAGAGGGGGACAGAGAGAGGGGGGACAGAGAGAGGGGGACAGAGAGAGAGGGGAACAGAGAGAGGGGTTACAGAGAGAGGGGGACAGAGGGAGGGGGGAACAGAGAGATGGTGACTGGGAGGGGGCAGATAGAGGGAGACAGAGAGGGGGACAGAGAGAGGGGGACAGAGAGGGAGCAGAGAGAGGGCGATAGATTTGGGGGGGACAGAGCACGGGGAACAGAGCGAGGGGGCAGAGAGAGAGGGGGACAGAGAGAGGGGGGCAGAGGGAGGGGGGACAGACCGAGGGAGTACAGAGAGAGGGGGACAGAGGGAGGGGGACAGACCGAGGGAGGACAGAGAGAGGGGGACAGAGAGGGCGATGGAGAGAGGGGGACAGAGAGGGGGTGGACGGGGGGGGAACAAAGAAATGGTGACTGAGAGGGGGCAGAGGGAGGGCTACAGATGGAGGGGGGGGACAGAGAGGGGGAGACAGAGAGGGGGGACAGAGAGAGGGGGACAGAGAGAGGGGGACAGAGAGCGGGCGACAGAGAGGGGTGGACGTGGGAGGAACAGCGAAATGATGACTAAGAGGGGGCAGGAGAGAGGGCTACAGAGAGTGGGGAACAGAGGTTTGGAACAGAGAGAGGGTGGACTGGGGAGGGGGGCAGAGAGACGGGAACAGAGAGAGAGGGGACAGAGAGAGGGGGACAGAGAGAGAGGTACAGAGAGACGGTGACAGATATGGGTGACAGAGAGAGGGGGACAGAGAGAGGGGGACAGAGACGGGGGACAGAGACGTGGAACAGAGAGGGGGGGACAGAGAGAGTGGTACAGAGAGACGGTGACAGATATGGCGACAGAGAGACGGGAACAGAGAGAGGGGGACAGAGAGAGGCGGGCAGAGGGAGGGGAACAGACCGAGGGAGTACAGAGAGAGGGGGCACAGAGGGAGGGGAACAGACCGAGGGAGTACAGAGAGAGGGGGACAGAGAGAGGGGGACAGAGAGAGGCGGGCAGAGGGATGGGGACAGACCGAGGGAGTACAGAGAGAGGGGGCACAGAGGGAGGGGGACAGACCGAGGGAGGACAGAGAGAGGGGGACAGAGGGAGGGGGACAGACCGAGGGAGGACAGAGAGAGGGGGACAGAGAGGGCGATGGAGAGAGGGGGGTCAGAGAGGGGTGGACTGGGGGGGAACAAAGAAATGGTGACTGAGAGGGGGCAGAGGAGAGGGCTACACAGAGGGGGGCACAGAGAGGAGGGGGTCAGAAATTTGGCAACAGAGAGAGGGGGACAGAATGAGGGGGACAGTGGGGGGGAGACAGAGAGGGGGGCACAGAGGTTTGGAACAGAGAGAGGGTGGACTGAGGGGGGGCCAGAGAGACGGGGACAGAGAGAGGGGGGACAGAGAGACAGTGAGAGAGAAGGGGCAGAGAGAGGGCGATAGATTTGGGGGGAC